>NC_053389.1:731274947-731567447 GCF_905171765.1 Bufo bufo | reverse complement strand
AAGGCTGGGGAGCTGTGCTGCAGAGTGGCAGCGCACAAAGGGTTAAACGCTTCGTGCAAGCCTGCTTCCTTCATCTACCTAAGGCCATATTTAATTTCTGCTTAGGCCACCTGGGAGTCAAAGCCATAAGACCCAGTTATGGGGTGATAACTGATATTAAACAATCCGTAGATGAACCCAAGGCTAATGAGTTCCAGGCTTGACTAGTTCAATTTGTGTGAAACATGCGTGGGAAGTCAAGGCTCGGTGATTACATTGCATGGGGTGTTGTGAGGACGTGGATGCTGAAAATGTGACATTCAACAAATCTTTAAAAGTTCGCACCAGGGATTAAATGTCTGTACATACAGTATGTGCTGGGTTTTGCATGTGGATCCTCAGGGTTTGGTATAATAACTAGGACCAGATCCTGGTGATGTATACTTTGGAGAATGCAGAATGAATGGCTTATACTTCTGTAGTCTTCTACTATGGACTGGTCTTGGTAACAAACAGATGTAGCAGGGTTAACACTCAAGCTCCTAACTCAGATTTCTTAACTCGTCGCGTTATCTTGAGACAAAAGCCATTGAAAAGCCATTGAAGGTGTTTGCTTAACGCATTTAGTTTAGATAACACGTCTCATAAATCATGAGTGTTAACTCTACTACCTCCATAAATCACTGTGGATGAATACTGCATACTATACAATAAGAGATCACGATCTCTAGGAGTATGTTCTGGATAGGCATTTAGTGTGATACTACAGGTCGACATTGTCTATAGGACCTCAGGTTGCTCTTCCTATAACACATAGAAATAAACCCAGTAATTCTAGTTTATGGAGCATAGATGTATTCTGTTGCCTTACAATTGAAGTAGGTTTCATGGAGTTTCCACTGTGCTACGTTATGGATCATGTCATTTTAAAGTAAAACTGGACTGAAAAAAACCCCAATAGTATTAAGAGAAGAGCCTTGACAAATCCATAAGAACACAAATCCATTTCACCTGTGTGTCCCCACCTGCTGCTGGCTCAGGTATTGGGTGGACTCGGTCCATGTGTCTACTGCTATATAGTTTTCTTTGCATGGTCAAGTTTAGAGATTCCATTCCATACCTCCTGGGTATTTTGGACATATCACTGCTCAGTCAAGAGTTGAGGTGTACTCATGTTATGTATTTATTCTGACAATAGTAACCATAAAATGTGAACCTCATGGTGAATGTCAGGAATATACAGATTTTTAACAATAAACCTAAAGAGAACTCGACCAAAAAATGATTAAATCACATATAAAGGCTTATACTGTAGGAGATATCACTGGTAGAAGCTAAGCTCAAGTTTCTCTCCTCTTTCCAGATCATCCTATGGGCATTATACCTTCAATATGATTGGTAAGATCAAGCCAAGTCTATAGATAGTATCCATAAGTCTGGATGGGACATATGTATACTTGCTTTTACTAGGCTTGGAGTTCTACAGCGCGAGGTGGTCAAGAGGTTGTCTTGCCCTATGATCTACCTGATGACCACTAAAACTTTTTGAAAAATGAGGCAAAATTGTACTTGTCAGATTATATGTATTCTCCTATGGTTTAGTTACCGTGTAACTGCAAATCTAACAATTTGCCTGCAGTTGAAGTTTCCTATTAGGTTAACACCAACAAACGTGCGTAGTCTACCTCTGATAACATGGTAAACTATTCTTCTAACTTAACTTTACCTTACAAAAAATAATAGGATTTACTTTAGGATTAATCCTTCAGACTAATTAAAACTCTGTTAGGGGAGGTGGAATCAACCCAACAGGATCGAGCTTTGTGGCAAACCAGAGGGATTGGATTCTTGGAGAACAGGACTTTTTAATATTCTCTTAGCCACAGAGATTCACATTGTAGGAAATCAATGGCGAAGGGAATCATGACATATTCACCAAATCTCTGCTTCTTCTAATGATAGCATTTAGAAAACCAAATTAACTGTTGAATTATCTCATAATGAGGAAGACAAAGTGAGCTGCATGGAAGCATCCACATGAAATAGCAGGTGCTTTATGAAAAGTATTAGGGTCAGACAGAGGGGGGCAGCACTGGGCAGCGTTGGAAGGGAATGTGCTGAAATCTAGAGATTGCAGTCCTGTAATATATACATGGGAGAGTACTACATATAACAGGATACAATGTGTGAATGACACCTTCAGTATACTGCAATGCAAAAAAATATATATAATACAATAGATTTATTTCTATATCTATAGAAGATTTGATTAACCTACTGTGCTTTGCAGTATTTTTATTATAAAGCAAATGATTCCTGATGCTATCTATCCAGCGGGTTGGTTTTGAATACATTTATATACAGAGGGTAACTGGTTTGTCATCTTCGCTAGCTGACTAGCATTTGTACTGTAGTATATTGGAAATAAAAGCACAGTTATTAAAGGGGTCCATTGTATTTTTTATTCTCTGTGATCAGAAGAAGCCTAATTTTCATAAGTGATAAAAAGTGCCTTAAAATACATTCAATATACTGTATAAAAGTGTACGTTTTTGCGCTGCTGGCATCAACATGGCCAAAAGTCTGTTAGACCAGTGCTATCTGCTGTCATACTGATTACCAATATTCACCACATATAGGACAACACCAGTGTTAAACTGCTATGATCTACCGAATGTTACAATTTCATATTGTCTTATAGTTGAACTGACCTATGGCTTGTACCAAGGGGCTTATCTATAGGAAGAGTAGAAGTTACAGACCATTGAGCCTTCGAGTCCCAAGAGGTGCATTGACCAGTATTATAAATGATATGTCATCTTTGCAGGCTACGCATTAGATTTTTCATCAAGCGAGGAGATCCAAGTTCCCCTTTTATATATATATATATATATATATATATATATATGTTCATAGTTCGGAGGAACCACAAAAAGTGCCATAAAATACAATAGTACAACCCCCTTAATGAGATTACAATTTACAGTATAGCAAAAATGTAGCTAAGGTGTGCGGATAAGTGATCCCAAAATATACCGTACTTGTGTCTGCAGTTCAGACATGTAACAGTACCAAGATTACATAGGCAGCAATGCCGTCTTGTAATCACCTCTAATATACATGATTTATGAGTCTCCATTGAGTTGGGGTCTATGCAGACATCAAATATACTCCGGTATTGGGATCAATGATGATGCTGCCTGCACAGCATTCTAAGGATGAATCCATGCTGTTTCCAGTCCAGACCTCTGCAGGAGAACCTCGTCTGGCTCAGCCCTCACGTGTGGTAGACACAGCAGTAGGACTTCAGACTCTGGTACTGAAAGAAGAACCAGAAACCACTGTACCTCTAATAAACTATCCAATAATGTGAACTAGTTCACCTCTCTAACATGAAGTCCTATAGGTATGGACATGCCCAAAGACCAGTTATATGTCCAGAAGAACTAGATCCAGCACTCCAGGGACTTCCCATAATACGTGTCCTTTATTGTAGAACATTTAGAAAACGCTGCATCCCATTCAGACAGTAACAATAGATACAAAAATCCTTATAACTTATAGAATATTGTTATAGGTCATGTAGATAATGGAATAAAGATTTTATACCTTTCTTCTGTGTAGTTGGTCTTCACAATCAAATGGACTAAAGTCATGTATTCGTTTTCAGTGTAAATGTAGAAGAGATGAGTTTGACAATGCAGCCATTGTGTTTATCATAAGAGGTAAATTCAGTACAATTTCAAGATGTGTCCATTGGAAGGAAAGTAAACCGACTGATTTCGCCTAGGTCAGTGAGTTACCACAGTGTACAAAGCTTGCAGGAGAATGACAAAATCAGCTCTGCTGCATCTGTAAATAGGACTCTAATCAGGGATCCAATATGGCCATTACATAGCAAGGAGGGGAAACTAGCAGTCAATTTACATGACAGTTGGATCTATGGATGGGATATGCCCAATTGTCCCTACAAATCTTGCATGTCCTGCATATATTGCCCAGGGGCATACATAGAGGACAGGGGTCACATAGCAGGGACACTATCTTCAGGATATATCATCATCAATATCCAGTTGATGGGTGTCCGGCACCCGGCACTTCCACCTAATAGCTGTTCGCTGCAGCCATCAGAACTTTGAATTGCAGAGGGCAGCGCAGCTCTGTTCAAAGTTTAGTGGTCATACCAGAATACTGAAGCTCAGCTACCATTCACTTGAATAGGTGAGGGTCCTGGGTGTTGGACCCCTATTGATCAGATATTGAAGTCCTATCCTGAGGATAGATCATTAATATTGGGAGCCTGGAAAAACCCCTTTAATATAATGCCCCTCCAATATATTTCATCATTAGCTGGCATCTTCAGGGGATGCCCCCTCCAAACATGTTTCACTGTTAGCCGGCATCTTCAGGAGATGCCCACTTCAAACATGTTTCACTGTTAGCCGGCATCTTCAGGGGATGCCCCCTCCCGACATGTTTCACTATTAGCAGGTGTGGTGCCGGCCGATCTGCTTCGGGTTTAGGACTGCTAGAGGATCGAGTTCAGGCCAGAGGAGTTGGTGGGGGAGAGGTTTAGTCGGGGAATAGTCAGTTTAGGTAGCTTGATAAGCCTGCCTGAAAAGATGTGTTTTTAAGGCACGTTTGAAGGTGGAGAAGTTGTGGATTGACCTAGTATTCCGGGGCAGAGTATTCCAGAGAGTAGGTGCAGCATATAAATAAGCGTGACTACTGCATGTGTTCTGTTACTGTACCCCAAAAGACAATTTGTGCAACTTAAAAATAGTAAGAACAAAAGATAAAATTTCCTTTGTCTGAGTAACATTTGGGCTTAGACTGTGTGAAGAATTAATTGAAAGGAAATATTTACTATATTTCTGAGTTGTATGGATGTTGAAACGCTTTGGCTCAAGGGGCAGAGCTGTGCACTTGTACTTGAATGGGTTAAACCCATCTCCATGACTTTACATTTGCACACGTCTGTGGTTAAGCAATCAGCTGTAGAAGCGAGAGACTGTGCTTGCCGTTCTGTGTGATGCTCCGATGTATAAGCCGTTAGCTCGGTGCTGGGCATATTGACAGTGACTGGCGGTTGATAGTGTTCTGTGGTAGACTATCCTGAGCAGAAAGATGAATCTGTTCTGTATAAATGAGCTCTTTGTGATCCTTTGGTTTTAACCACAATACACAAGAGCTGCTTAAATCAGTGCTTCTTACAATTGTCTTACATGTGTACAGTGCAAAAATAAGAGCTTGACATTTTTGAAGGCATAGGAGTGAGTTGTTATCCAAATAAATTCCCAGTACATCTCCATTGATAAGTAATAAGCCTAATCCTCAAAATAAGTATGTAGTATATATATATATATATATATATATATATATATATACATATATATATATATATATATATATATATACTATTGGTGCATGCCCTATGGACATCTTTGTGTACTAAACTTTTAATGCAAACGGTTTTGTGCTAGTAGTGCAGTAAAAAGGATTTATCGAGGGCATAGATGAAGAACATTCATTTGGGTCTTACATGCCCAATGCTGATGAGTTGCTTTTTTTTTTATTCGAGAAGGGTTGTTGGAAGACTTAAGGGGTTCTCCGAGACTTTTCTACTGATGATCTACTGTATCCTCCTTTCATGGCGGCTGTGATGGGTATCATTCATTTCAATGGATCTGAGCTGCGCCTAGGCCATATGACCGATGAACATGGCATCACATGGCCTAGGGTAAACAATCAGATACTGATGACCTATCTACAGGATAGGCCATCAATAGAAAAGTCTCAGAAGACCCGTTTAACTGGTCTACTTTACATTTTTCTTTATTGCTGATGTTGCAGAGCCTCTGAAGAGGGGGCTAGTCTTCTTCAAGTTTCCTTTGCCCATTAGAAAGAAACTAAGCTGGTCTCCCTTTCTTGTGGAGCCCCAAAGCGGACACATGAGCTGTCTTTGTGGTATGCACAGTACACCATTGAGTTTCATACTCTTCTATAAAGAGGCTGAAGGCCAAGGGATATAAGCATGCAACTCTCCCTACATATCCATTGCATGGAGAGACGACCTGCTCAACTTGTAAGTTATCAGTAGGGGATATTTTTTTTAAAATAATTAAAACTGGAGCAGTTGGCAATATCAGCTAGTTTGGTTAATGCTTTCATATAAAAAGAAGCTTCCAAAAGTTTAGGTCCAGAATGTGATTGCTATAGGTAACAGGTATATTTTTTGCTTGCGTCAGTTTTGATAAATTACCCCCAGTGTCTTCCTTGAAGCCAGGATTGTGGCGTTTAACTGTATTGATCAAATTTACGACATGTACACTTAGTAAAACTTTCTATTGCTTTAATTTTAATCTCCCTGGTTTATTTTCTATTGCCTATGTAGACTGTTAAAGGGGTTTTCTAACACTGAGATCCCATGAACAGGAGGCTAGACAGGGTACAAAAGTTTGAAAAAAATAATCCGCTGTCAGAAGCACTCCACCCCTCCGGACTGGAAGTGTGCATACCATACCGTCTACATGCACATCGCCACAGCCAACCAAATCAATAACCTCATCAGCGCCCTTGGTTATGGGTAGAGATGAGTGAATCGATTCCTACACCCAAAAGTGTGGTGGCGCATGCACTGTCAGCATCTGCTCTGCTAGGGCAGCAGAAGCACAGCCTCTGCGCTTGCATTGCTACTTGGAGCAAGAGCACAGGTCCAAGATTGACAGGGCCAGATGAGATGTCTGGCTGTGTCAATCAAGGAAGGAGGGTAGAGTCTCTTGAGGAGCGGGCCAGCCCCTCACTGCTCAAGAAGCCTGGTTTATGAACAAATTTGATTTGTATGAATTCATTTGCTGATCTCTAGTCATGTGCTATTCTTGCACAAATCACCGCTGAGGCCATTGAGTGACCTGCAGTGGTGACGTGTATGTCAATGGTCAGACTCTTGGTCCAGTGAGGACCAGAAGCAGCAGAGATGGGAGCTTGGCACTGAACCTGGACCACTGTTGACAGGTGTCTTTTTTTTTTTTTTTTCAACCCTGCCCAGCCGTTGACCGTGGTTTTTCAGGCTCAAAGAACACCTTTAAATCCCCTGACAAGAAAATAATCCACACAATAGTTTCAAGCCAGTGTATAACTGTATATGAAACTTGTGGCTAGGCTTTGTAAGTGTTAACTCCCAGAAAACATGATGAAGACTATTGTGGTCGCCTGTTATCCATTCCTGGGAGTCCAATTACAAGATTATTGAATGCTAATTAGAAATAAATAGACGGGATCACATGCATGGATTATTATAGTAGGGAATGTCTGTGTTTAGAGCCTGATAAATATACTGATTTTAAAAAATACACTGCATTGTTCTGAAACTAAACCATTATTTTCTCAAGAAAACTTCCTTCATGGAGATTTCACACATTACTTCAACCACCATGCCACAATATTACTTTCTCCAGTGTAAGAGACTGGTGGCAGTCTTCCCAGAGAAATCATTGGAGTGGAAGTGCTGATAGCATGCCATCAATATGCAAAAAGATCCAGCATAGTCATCCTGTGACTGAACCTTCTGTTCTAGTCCAAAAATTTCTCATTAGTCTGAGGGGCTCATAAATGAATAATTACAAGGGGAAACTCCACTTCCCCTTATGATACCATCTTGCCAACTTGTCATGGAGCTCATGTATTAAAACCAGTGCAAACAAAAACTGTAAGGGATGTCCGTAGAAATTAATCTGAGCCATTAAGTGTGTAAAGGTAGTTTCACATCCGCGGTAAAGGTGATCTGGTGATCTGTACTGGCAGATGAAAAAGACTACCACAGTATCTGTATCTGGCATAGGCTGATACCACACAAAACTGCCGGGCACTGCCGGATCCTTATTTACTATAATAGGATCCTGTTCCGGTGATCTGTTCTGGCAGGTGCAACGGGCGCCTACACCTAGGGCCCTATATGTAAAAACGCATCCCAGATGTAGGAATGCCGAGTGGTATAGTGCGGCCTAAAATGTAACTTTATGTGTGCCACGGTGCTCCTACCTGGATACGGCTGGAACCCGGGCTTTGGCTCAGAAGCAATAAATAGGGAAAGTAATTGAGGGATTTGAAAGATAGATTGAGTCCAGACCTTGTATATAGTTGAACAGCAACTTTACTTTCGTAAACGTTCATCAGAAACAATCTTCAAGCTTTGTCTTGGTCCCAGCAGGCTTTAGCATTAAAACTGGCAGGCAAACACAACTTTTCTACATCTGTTTCTCTCTGGCTCTGCTGTACTGACAGGCTGACTGTATGACTTTGCTTCTGCTGTAAGCTGCACTTCTCTTTATAGTCTGACTCTTAAATTATGCTAGGGAACTATGCTCCTGGCTTCGGAGGCTTTAAGCTTTGGCCTCCATGGCCAGCAGAGCTGAGGGTGCTCTGGCTGGCTTGGGCACGTCCAGCAGAGACGTGCCCCCTGCACACCTGTCCCCTAGCAGGGGATAAGCTAGACCAGTGATGGTGAACCTTTTAGAGACTGAGTGCCCAAACTGTAACCCAAAACCCACTTATTTATCGCAAAGTGCCAACACGGCAATTTAACCTGAATATATAGAAACATAGAATGTGTCGGCAGATAAGAACCATTTGGCCCATCTAGTCTGCCCAATATACTGAATACTATGAATAGCCCCTGGCCCTATCTTATATGAAAGATGGCCTTATGCCTATCCCATGCATGCTTAAACTCCTTCACTGTATTTGCAGCTACCACTTCTGCAGTAAGGCTATTCCATGCATCCACTCCTCTCTTAGTAAAGTAATACTTCCTGATATTACTTTTAAACCTTTGCCCCTCTAATTTAAAACTATGTCCTCTTGTAGCAGTTTTTCTTCTTTTAAATATCCTCTCCTCTTTTACCTTGTTGATTCCCTTTATGTATTTAAAAGTTTCTATCATATCCCCTCTGTCTCGGCTTTCTTCCAAGCTATACATGTTAAGGTCCTTTAATCTTTCCTGGTAAGTTTTATCATGTAATCCATGTACCAGTTTAGTAGCTCTTCTCTGAACTCTCTCCAAAGTATCAATATCCTTCTGGAGATCTGGTCTCCAGTACTGAGCACAATACTCCACATGAGGTCTCACTAGTGCTCTGTAGAGCGGCATGAGCAACTCCCTCTTTCTACTGGTAATGCCTCTCCCTATACACCCAAGCATTCTGCTAGCATTTCCTGCTGCTCTGTGACATTGTCTGCCTACCTTTAAGTCTTCTGAAATAATGATCCCTAAATCCCTTTCCTCAGATACTGAGGTTAGGACTGTATCACTGATTTTATATTCTGCTCTTGGGTTTTTACACCCCAGGTGCATTATCTTGCACTTATATACCAATATAGTATATCTTCCATGTACTTTATCATTTAGCTATAATAGTCTAAATACTACAGTCCAGTATAGTATATCCTCCATTCCTCCATGTACTATAATAGCCTGCCCACATTCAATGCGCTGCCTGCTCTGTTCATAGTTCACCCTGCGCTGATGAATGGCAGGAAAAATCTAAGGCATATTGGTACACCATAGACTTTTTCCAGGACCCGTGCCATAGGTTCGCCACCACTGAGCTAGACTAACTGGACTCTGTCTCCACCCTTCCTGCAGGAAGTGGGACTCGTCCACTCCTCCACAGAGGGGGGGTTAGAATGTAAATGGAAAGTTCCATTCTACCTAACTGCAGCTCTGCCATGTTTTCTGCCACCTGCTGGTGAACCAGGCACAATAAATGGGAACATAACAGTTACAAACATTAGAAATGCACAGTGCATAGGACCTGAACAAAATACATAAGATGACACTTTGTTAGCCCATTAGAGATAATAGCAGGGTGCAGAAGTGGTAATGCCACTCTGGGGTGTTACACAGGGGAACAGACTACCATAGTAACTGTATCCGGCATAGCCTGATACCTCACCAAACTGCAAGGCACCACCGGATCCTCATTAACTATAATAGGATCCAGCAGGGATCTGGCTCCCCAACAAACGTGCTGGCTTTCTTCTGCACAAATACCATTATTTGTCAGGCAAAACGCTAGCATTTATGTCTAAAAGTTGTGATATTTGTCCAACCAAAAGCTGTCAGATCTAGTGTTGATCGAGCACCAAAGTGTTCAGGTGCTCTACCGAGCACAATGGAAGTATCCAAGCCTTAAACCAGGCATCCCCTGCTCTGAAGAGAGTGTCTGGATTACAGAAAAAGGTTAGAAATTGATGGAAACACCACCAAAATAGCTTGAAAACAGCATGAGGAGAACATCTGGATGCATCTTAGACTCCTATTACCTATGACATACAATAGCTATATGCCAAAAGCCAGGTATGTGCAAGCCAAAAATCTATCCATGAGACAGATACAGTCAGCACACCTTACAATAGCAGACTTGTGCACTATTAGACATTCAAAACCAGCTTTCATCTGACTGAGAGCCAGTAAGCCTCAAAGTTGCTCCATATCTGTTGAATGGCTTGGGTGGACCTGCACAGCTAGATCATTATCATTAGGGTGACAAAAAGTTTTCTGATTCTCCTAACATAATATTCAATAACCTTTCTATACAGTTTTGCCATGTAAACTCATTTGCATAAACACGGGCATATGGGAAAGACATGCAAATGATCAGAATCTGCATTTTTTTTTTATCTGAAAAACAATTGCATGGATAATTTGTGATAAAAATTAGCGATTACAATATTTGCGATCTACACTACTCATGAACAGCGCCATATACTGGATTCATAGTCTTGTCATAAGACTATGAAACCAATAACATATAAAGCATCATCAATCCTTACATAAAGACGCACTACCATGAGACTACACGACAATAAATCCACATGAACTCTGAAATGAGACACTGTACACCTCCAGGAATACCTATAATAAAAAGAAAACTTTAAACCACATCACCTGTATAGAAGGGGGGTGGGTTATGGGGGAAAGGTAAATGTTTAGGGAAATGATTATTGCACTGTTTATATGTGTTTTATCTTTTTTTTTACTGCACATATCTGTAAAAAAGGAATATGACCTGTAATTTGATCTATCTTTGATGTACCTTTGAATGTAAATGTGCAAATTATATCAAAACATAATAAAATGTATTTGACTATGAAACCAATAAATCGCGCTGTTCATGAGTCATGAACAGCGCCATCTATTGGATTCATAGTCTTGTCATAAGACTATGAAACCAATAGATGGCGCTGTTCATGAGTCATGAACAGCGCCATCTATTGAATTCATAGTCTTTTCATAAGACTATGAATCCAATAAATGGCACTGTTCATAAGTAGTGTTGATCGCGAATATTGTAATCGCAAATTTTAATCGCTAATTTTCCCTGCAAATGGTGTTTCAGCTGAAAAACAAGCAGATTTGGCTAATTTGCATATGCCTGTGATTATGCAAATGAGTTTACATGACAAAACTGTATAGAAAGGTTGTATATTATGTTAGGACAATCAGAAAACTTTTTTGTCACCCTAATAATAATGATCTGGGTGCGCAAGTCTACCCAAGCCATCCAACAGTTATGAAGCAGCTTTCAGGCTTATTGGCTATCAGTTAGATGAGAGCTGGTTTTGAATGTCTCATAGTGCACAAGGCTGCCATTGTAAGGTATGCTGCCTGTATTTGTCTCATGGATAGATTGGCCTGCAAATACCTGGCTTTTGGCATATATCCTTTGTGTGGTTGTCTATTGTATGTTATAGGTAATGGGAGTCCAAGATGACTCTAGACATTCTTCCCACACTGTTTTCAAACCATTTTGGTGGTGTTTCTGTCAATTTCTAACCTTTTGCTGTGAACCAGTCACCCTCACTTTTTCAGAGCAGGGGGTGCCTGGTTTAATGCTCGGGTCTCCTATTGATTTTCATTGTGTTCAATTGTGCTTGAGCATACACAGTATTTGGCCGAACACTGCGATGTGCCGAGCATAGCGATGCTCGAGCCGAACTATTGTTCGGCCGAGCATGCTCGCTCAACACTAGTCAGATCCCATTATAGTCAAAGTGTGTGGCGGTATTCAGCTATGCCAGATACGGTAACCCCAATAGTCTGTTACTATATTGGAACAGACTACCTTTACTTCAGATACGAATGCAGGCTAAGCAATAGTGTTGATCATGAATATTCGAATTGCAAATTTTAATCGCGAATATCGGCACTTTGAGAATTCGCAAATATTTAGAATATCGCAAAATATATTCATAATCGCGAATATTCAATTTTTAAAAAAAATACCAGTCCATGTGAATATTTTATGCGAATTTTATGCGAATTTTAGCAATCAAGGAAATAATGCCTGGAGATCATGAATTTGCGAATTCTCGAATATATGGTGAATATTTGCCCAAATATTCGCAAAATTTCGTGAATTCGAATATTGCCCCTGCCGCCCATCACTACTAAGCAACTTCTCGTTCTGTACTAACCCAAGTACGCACAGATGCCACACATATGTTTCTTATACATGGACATGGGAGTAAAGGAAAGAATAATAATATTTTGGGGGGAACGTTAAAGACATGATCAGGATCTTTTTCTGCTTCATTATATTATTTGCTTAAATATTTGTCTACCGGCTTACCATGGTTTGTAATATTTTTGGATACACATTAATTGCATTTGATTGTCCGGCATTGTAGAGTACATTGCCACTAATCACTGAGCAATAGCTTTAGGGCTCAAAAATTTCAGACTTACATAGTAATTGCTACATTTCTGCACAGCATTTGTTTTGTACAGTGTTTTTCTGGAGTCTCTTCCATTTCCATACTAAGATGTTTCTTTATATTCTCTTATATATATATACACACGTTATCATTTCATAGGCTTATGTATCCCATATGGTGACTTAAAATTGTGTTTCATTAAAAAGTATATTATTCTCCAAAAACCATACTCATAAAACTCTACACTCAGTGTTACTTAGGTAAATCCTTCTTACTATTATGCATTCGCAATATCCCTTGGGATAGAAAGCTGGCACATAAAAGAACTTTGAAAAACAGCCATATCATTGTAAACTGCCATAAACATTTGGTAAATATGCTTCATCTACGACGGGCATGTTTAAATCATAGGCAATCTTAAGTTAACAAAAACAACATAGCATTATATTTAACTATATTTCATTGTAATAAATGATTACTTAACATTTTATTGCTATGTGTAGTTCTTTTTATGTTACAGGAGTCTAGTAATAAAAAGTCAGTCTTGTGGGATATTAATGAAGTGATACATTGTATATAAGCAGTATTGGTTTAATATAAATCAATAGTAAATCAAACATAATAAATTTCATAATAAACCTTATTAGAGAAAAATTCCTCTTTCCCACTTATAAGCCACTTCTCCGCCACCCTACCTACTGGACTGATGATTCATCCTCAATTTACTGCTAAAAATCCAACATGAGAAAATAAATGGATTGTCAAATCATTGAGGAAACAGGTTACATGCTGCCCCTAGCAGTCTATGGAGACTGGAGGAAGGGGAGCTGCTGCAGAGTGAGAGTCAGAGAGACACACAGAGATATTGCTGCAATTTAGAAAGTTTTCTGTTTCACCCCAGTACTGGATTCACAGCTACACTGCCACAAATTGTTCCACATTGTCCTGTATGCTACTGCTTTTGAAAGTATGGTACTGTCATGGCGCGGTGTGGGTAGATAACTACACACCGACCACAAGAGGAAAGGAAAAAAAAGGTACTAGGCCTATAAACTAGGGAAAGGAGGAAAGGTCACCACCTAGTGAATCCCTAACCCGAGCCCTGACTACTATAAGTATGAACAGACCTTGATGGTAGGAATATTCATACACTGGAACCTAGGGTATAGAAATAGTGTAGGAACAAGAGATGACATGTTCCTTCCCAGCTGAAGGAACAGGAGACTCCATCAGGCCAAATACCAAAAGGTAGGGGAAAACCACAAACAAGAAATAGGGAAAAGACACTTAACTCCAAAATATACAGACAAGCAGGAACTCAGAGGAGAACCAGACACCATCTCTTCACAACCAAAAGCAGCTATCAACCGCATAGCATAATGGGTGAGGTCAGACTAAATAGAGGAAAAGGAATGACCACTTAATCTGTACACCTGAGACCCGAGGTGTGGTCATACCCAGCAAAAACACATAAGAGTGAAACCAGAGAGGCTGTCAGATCACATCACGTGCAGCCAGTCTCTTGGATCTTCTGACCCCTGTCCCAGGAGAGATCGTGACAGGTAAACAGACATAGGAGATCAGGATTTCTTCTGCTCTGTGTGTTGTGTATGGGAGACATCATAACAGCTAATCTTCACCTACTTTGGAGCCCAGCTGAAAGAAAACTGACAATTACAAATAGAACCAATAGAGATACAAATATGATGAAAATAGTAACATACAAGTCATATAATGTCCACAAATTAATCCTCCACATACATCTTAAGGGGGCATTCACACAAGTAAATGTATGTTGCAGTCCTCAAAAGACAGATCCACAAAATATAGATGATGCCCATGTGATGTCCGTGTTGCTCCCATGTTTTATTTTTTTTGCAGACTTTAATGGGTCTGTGGTCTGCATTTGTGGCCAAGAATAGGGCATGTTCCCAGAAAGCACATAGGTTGTCTTGCTTACGCTCTCCACATCCATATGTCCATTCCGCAAAAGATAGAACATGTACTATGCTTGACCACAAAATGTGGTTCAAGGACCTATTGAAGTCAATGGGTCTGCAAGAAAATGCATGCTATCATCTGTATTTTGCAGATCAGAGTTTTGTGGACCACAACATACATATGGTCGTATGAATGTACCCTTAAAAAGGACCTTTCACCACTCTTGACATGTCTGTTTTAATATCTTCATGCATTCCCCATGTAATAACAATTCTGGAGCATCTAGTCTTATGGCTCTATGTTGTGCCATTCCTTTATTATTTCTACTAGAAGTTATGACTAAATTGCTTGCAGTCTGCAGTAAGGGTACAGAGGGGTGGAAACCAGATTGGGGTGTGTACCTGCACAGTCTGACAATGGCAGCACTGATCTGATAGAGTGAGTCTGTGCAGGTACACCCCCCTAACTTGTTACCTCCCCTCTGTACCCTTACTGCAGACTGCTAGCAATTTATCCACTACTTCTAGTAGAAATAATAGAGGAATGGCAAAACATAGAGCCATAAGAATAGATTCTCCAGAATTGTTATTACATGGAGAATGCATAAAGTTATTAAAATAGGCCTGTCAGGAGAGGTGAAAGGTCCTCTTTAATGTATGATTATTTTTAATCATTGTATCCATGTGAGATCGAAATTTAAAGGAACCTATAGTTGATATTTTGTTGCTATTTATTTTCATCAGTGCTCGCTGCTTCGCTGCATTTTAGCTCTACTGAATAAAAAGCGGGACTGTACCAACTGATAAGTTCCCAACATTGAATTAGCTTAGCAGTGTGAGAATAACTGACCATTACTACAGGTCATTCTCACACTGCACACCACGGGAGAATGACCACCCTGACCCCCAGTCATTCTCGTTCAGCGGTCAGCATAAATTGAGATTCACAGGTTGAAGTGAATTATAATTATTTATTAGGCGCTTTAAACTAAGTTAATCGATTCACTCATCTTCGATTATTCTCATCCTTACCCCTTCAAGGCATCTCCTACTAAAAATGTATTTAGTGCACAGTCCGTGAAGAGCAACCAAAATACTGACAATGCTAAATATATTGTCATTAAGTTGCCCATACGGCAGGTTTAAAGAGCACCTGTCTGCAGGGTCAACCCTATGGAAGCAAGCATACTGCCTGGTAGGGTAGATCCTGCCAATTAAGTTTATACCTGGCATGTGAAAATTAGTTGCAGCATTCCCAAGAACAAAACCTTTGACTTTTTATGCAAATGAGAGTTTCAGTGCACTTAGGGATGAAGTGCACCTCAGCTCTTCAGTTTTTCACATAAGGCTCTTGTGTTATTAACATTCATCAGAGACTACCATTATGAAGATGGAAACCTTGGGCACAGGCATGTAAAAGATGCCACTGACAACTCTTTTGGTCTCCTTTAGTATAACTAGGGGGTGGGCCTGTTTTACAAATGCACCAGGAGCCTTTGTGGCTCATACTGTAAATGAATAGTGTTGGGCGCGAATAGCGAATATTAATCGCGAATATCGGCACTTAGAGAATTTGCTAATATTTTCAATATAGTGATATATATTCGTAATTTCAAATATTTTAGATTTTTTTTCATCAGTAACCTCCCTTCTTGCTTATTGGCCAATGAGAAGGCTGCAATGTCTTTGTCTGAGCTTATATAGGAAAGTTTCCTACCCCTTACTATATAAGAACCTCCCCAGCAGCCCTTGTATACAGTATTTTGCAGATCTGAGAGAGAGAGCAGTGTCATTGCTGAGCTCTCTGCCTTCCTGTGTCATTACATTAGATAGTTAGTTAGTTAGCTCATATATATAATACAGATAGTTAGTGGGAGATAGTCAGTGTATGTTAGATAGTGATATAGTGTAGCTGTCCATACATACATACATACATAGTGCTGTGATCTCACAAGGTCACAACAATATTTAGTGCACCAATCACTAATAAGTAGTCAGACCTGTTAAAAATGTGAAGTTGCACGTATTGCACCAAAATATTCACATCAATGGTGCCGATTTCCTAATCACAAATATATTGGAGCACTCTATCTGCATATAAAGCTATTGTAATGTTCTGCCGTGCCAACCATTTTCTCCAGTCTCAGAAAACTTCTAGCAGCTTGAAAAATGTAGCTATAGTGACCCATGCCTGTATTTTGCGCGCATTACGTGAATATTACATTGCCGATTTTACACGATGAAGAAAATAATCTCGAATTTGCGAATACTGTATATGACGAATATTCTACCAAATATTCACTAAATATCGCAAATTTGAATATTGCCCCTGCCGCTCATCACTATAAATGAACACTGCAGACCCTAATTCATAGACAGTTTGAGTCTTGAGCAGGTGATGTCAATATGAGCCAAGGTCTTTGTGAGAAACCCCTCTAAGACCATATTCCATTACACAATGCTCAACAAAAAAAAAAATTTGATATATTTGATTTTATGTAATATACATATATTCCAGATCATTAAAAAGGCACAATAAAAAAAAAAAACACTTCACTATTAAATGTATAAGATTCAATGAAAGCACTTTTAAATATAGGGGCCCATTTATGAACTGATACCCGCCATTTTTGTGGAGTATATCAGTCGCAGATTTTGTTGTATGCCATTTTACGTCAAAATCTGCAAATTTTTCCGACAGATGTAGAAAATATCCGTTTTTGGTGTAGAAAATGGCTTAGGCGTATTTCACACTTGCGTTGTGGCAGTTTTGAGATATTGCAGAGGATCTCAAAACCAGGCAAAAACAGATCAGTTTGTCCCCATTTATTGTCCATGGGGACAAAACTGATCAGGATGCATTCCGTTCTGTGTCCGGTCTGTGAAAAAGAACTGGATCCGGCTTGAAAATCAATGTAAGTCACTGGTGATGGATCCGTTTATTTTGTTCGTAAGAAAAAAATGGGCCTGGTGTCCATTGACTTACAATGATTTCCATTTCGATTTTTTTCAGCTTAGATTTAATACAATTGGATCTGGCCTAAAAGGATGGATCCATATGTATTAAATGGCACAAATCCGTTTAATTCTGGTTTTGAGATCCTCTGCCGGATCTCAAAACCACAATTAACAACACAAGTGTGAAACAGGCCTTAAATCTATACGTCACATTTAACCCTGCCTCCCTTCCCTTTTGTCATATTTGCACTCAAGCACTGGATATGTGTAGTCCTATGACCTCTCACGTGACCCAGCTGGGAAGGGGGCTGGTGGAAGTGTGACGTATCGTCTCCTCTAACCGCACGGAGGCTGAGACTACAGTTAGTGTGAAAAAAGAAGCTGCAGCACTTCCTGCCTGGAGAAGGAACAGACAAAATCTCAAAGAAAAGCTCATTTACCAAACAGACACTATATTATGACTTTAATGGTATTAAATAGTGTATATTCAACAGTGGTTTTTTTCTACCCCAAATATCCCTTTTAAAGGATAACTGTCATATTTGCATACATTTTTTTTTTTTTTTAGCATATGTTACTGCTGCAGCAGCATTATGCATAAAGCAATCTTTAGTTTCCTCACTTACCACTTTTCCTTGAGTTTTCCCCTTAGTTACATCTGTTTTGAATCCTACATTATGAGGATCTTCTCAAGATGGTTCCTCTGCCAGTTCTCTGAGGCCAAAACTGCATTCCCTCAGGTCACATACAAACTTGCTGTAGCCAGCAGCTTCCTGCCTGCCAATCAGATTGGATTACTGAGAGACACGCCTCCTCACTCTGAAGCCTAATGCAGGCATGCAGTGTGAAGGACCGCCCCTCTTTCTTTCTAGCTGGAGACAGATGAGCCATAGCAATGGTCTTTTAAGGGAGCAGTGGAAAGGGACAGAGGACATTAATGAAAGCTGTTATTTTAAGGTAATTACAGATCTTTTGACAATCATTGACAGACTAACTCAGGTATACATGCCTAGCTCTAATAAACTAGCAAATAAAATAAAAAATGACAGATATCCTTTAAGGTTTATTTTTAATCTAGTAAAAAACAAAAGCACAAACTTTTATTTCCTATCATTCTTGGTAGCTTGTAAGGAAACCTGACTAGCATGGTGTTTTATAAAAGGCCTAGGATAGTTCCTTTGTAAGTGTAATTTTCACATCTGTTCTCTTCTTTGATACAGGTGCAAAAATTGCTTATGGGCTGCTGTGTCACATTAACCTCATTAACATACTGTTACTATTTTTTAACGGCTTTGTATCATCTAATTGTAAAAAAAGAGAGCAGCGGCAAAAATAGCGCTGACTCAAGGGAAACATTTTGGCTCCAGTACGCCTGGCACCAAGCACAATGAAATCTATGCTACGTGCAGAGCAGACCAGATTATTTAACTAACTGAATGGCTTGTTGTGCCATTAAATAGTCTAAAAAGAATAGGTTAACCCTTCTTCTTCAATATTGAGATGGGCCCTAAAGAGCGATAGATACAGATATACAGAATTTCCAACGCGTTTCTTCTATTTCTGTAGGAAATAACATCAAACCAATAGATTATGCGTGCATTGAAATTCACTACATTGTGCTTTGATAAGTGTGATTTAGTAATTTCCTGACTATAAGACGCGCAGGACCATGAGAAAAATCTAGGTTTTAATGGAGAAAAATTAGCAAAAAATGTTTTTTAACCAAATGGTGAGCTAATATAATTAATAAAATAACATCTGTGGGTGACACACTATTATGGGGGAGATCTGTGGATGAATCACTGTTATGGGGGAGATCTGTGGATGATACCCTGTTATGAGGGAGATCTGTGGAGGATACACTGTTATGGGGATCTGTGGAGAACATACTGATATGGGGGAAATCTGTGGAGGACACAGCATTATGGAGAAATGTGGAGGACACATGGTTATGGAGATCTATGGATTACACACTGTTATGGGGATCTGTGGAGCACATACTGTTATGGGGGAGATCTGTGGATGAATCACTATTATGGGGGAGATCTGTGAATGATACCCTGTTATGAGGGAGATCTGTGGACACACTGTTATGGGGATCAGTGGAGAACATACTGATATGGGGGAAATCTGTGGAGGACACAGCATTATGGAGATCTGTGGATTACACACTGTTATGAGGGTCTGTAGAGGACATACTGTACTGTTATGGGGGAGATCTGTGGAGGACATACTGTTATGGGGGAGATCTGTGGAGGACATACTGTTATGGAGATCTGTGGAGGACACACTGTTATGGAGATCTGTGGATTACACACTGTTATGAGGGTCTGTAGAGGACATACTGTACTGTTATGGGGGAGATCTGTGGAGGACATACTGTTTTGGGGGAGATCTGTGGAGGACATACTGTTATGGAGATCTGTGGAGGACATACTGTTATGGAGATCTGTGGATTGCATACTGTTATGGGGAGATCTGAAGATGATGCACTGTTATGGGGGAGATCTGTGGGTGACACCGTGTTATGAGGGAGATCTGTGGAGGACACATTGTTATGGAGATCTGTGGAGGATACACTGTTATGGACGTCTGTGGATGACGCACTGTTAGGAGTTTAGTTTATATCTAGAGGACACAGCTGTATATAAGGTAGCTGGTACCTGATGCAGCAGGTAGCTGGTACAGTTGTGTACTATGAAGTGCTCACAGGCATGTCCAGGCATTGTCCACCAATGAGACCAGCTGTACACACAGGGCCGGTCCACTGAACTCCTCCTCTACCAGATGAAGCATTGAATGAGGGGTGTGTTCATGAAGCGGGCGGCATCACTGTAAGGTATTAAACATTGTGATCCCTCTGCAGTCTCTACCTACTCCATGTGTCATTATCCCTATGTAGCACATCACGCCCTGTGATGTGCATTGCCTGTCTGCTGCAGACTTACACGTCTTATACACCTCAGCTTCACACTAGAACTTTTGGCCCTATTTTTGGGACAAAAAGTGTGTTGTATAGCTTGGAAAATATAGTATTTTTCTGTCAACAGATGACCCTTTGTCTCTGCCTCAGTCTCTCTTATGAAAAAACGGTCCAAGGCCCCACCAGATCACTTTTATCAGAGCTTGAAGCACAAAAGCACATAACAGCAACATTTAGTCTTCATGGCCTTCCTGAAGACCAGAGTCTCCACCAGCTACGGTTTCGACAATCCCCCTAAAGATGAATATTATTTGGGGCGCTGTACTAGATGGTGAAATGGTAGTAAATAGACATGAACAAAGTATTCGAAAATTTGATTCAGCTGTTTCGACAAATTTTGTCTAGAAATTCTAATAGTTACGAATTACTTTGTAACAAATAGCATTCCATTGTATGGAGCGGGCACAATGACGGGGAGCAGAGATCGATCTGACCCTCATTATTTAACCCCTCAAATACCACGTTCAACACTGAACGCAGCATCTGAGAGTCACATATAGGCTATCAGGGGTTAAACCAAAAAATATACATACTTACCTCATCCATTTGATCGTGGAGAGGCCATCGTGGACATCTTGATTGATGAAAACTCGTCAATTGGGGTGCGGGCTGACGTGATGACATCATCATGCTGGGTGTGCACGGTTACGTCATCATTGATAACATCACTGCGCCTACCCAGTGTGATAAAGTGGTGATGTCAGATGCCAGCATTCAAGAGAATTGGCGCGTTTTCTTTAATCAAGATGGGTGCAACTACGCTCTCAAATGGATTTACCGTCATTTCATGAAAAATTGATTTGTTACCACGAAGCACCAGGAAATTCGGATTTCCCTGAAATTCAGATCGAATTCCACTTCATTAACTTCGATTCGCTGAATACTAGTAGTATGATTGGGATCCTGTTACTAAAATATTAATGCTGTATATTGTAGTTGTATTATTATTATTTTTTTTGGGGGGAGAACCGTCCACACAATGTCCTTGATGGGGTCCTGCAGCAAACTATAATCTTGGCTGCTCTTTTACTTGTTTGTCTGCTTTTTCTTTACAGACGCACAGTGAGAGCAGGAACATTCCCATTTGGAGAGAATGAGGTGTTCTATTATTAATCATCTTCTTTCAACTAGATGAATAATTTGGGTCATAAGAGTAATAGATCAATATTTCGTACAGATTCTGTTGGAGCAAATTAATAAGGGCCTTATTTTATTGAGATTGAGCGTCAGTGAATTGCAGCATACCTCCCTGAAAAATAGATGAGGTTTGTTGCTGAATGGCCATAATTAAACATGAGAGAACATTGCTATTTATTTCATTTGGTAGAAAAGCGTCATTTTTACATTCGGGATTTAATGGTTTTAATGACTGATGAAGATTTTAGCCGCCACCTACACGCAGAATGCTTGTCTGAAAGAGTATAGACGTAGCAAGATGGGGTTAATTATACCACTTTATAGGTCATTGCTAAAAGCCCTTTTACACAGGCCAGTGATCTGGGCAATTATCGGAAACACCCATTCCAGATAATTGCCCTGTAAGTGTGCTGCAGATCACCCGATGCTCACTCACGGTCATCATATTTTACTGAGGTACCCAAAATCATTATACACCACAGCACATCATCCCGTGTAAACTGGAACCTGCAACCAGCAAACAATGACTCTCCATGGGGATGAATGATCTCAGTGGCAATCATTTCCATACAATGGGGATGATTGCTGCATGTAAATATATCTCGGCTTAGCACAGGCAGTTATCAGAAACGAATGGTTTGCTCCCGATAATTGCCTGATTAGTTGGACCGCATGACCAGGCCTTTAGGTCACTCCCATTTTTCCCTGACCAATACTGTATGCAACCAGAAAGGGTCCATTCAACACGTCTGCATAATGGGTCCGCATCCATTTCAATGGGGCCCCAAAAGATGCGGACAGCACACCATGTACTGCCCGCATCCGCACTTCCGTTCCACGACCCTGCAAAGAAAATAGAGCATTTCCTATTCTTGTCCACAGCCACGGACAAGAATAGTCATTTCTATCATAGTGCCGGCCATGTGCCGTCCGCAAAACAGTTGCAGACGTGTGAATGGTCCCAAAAGGTGATGCAGGTTTGAGAAATATGGAAATGATCAACCTCTTTTTTCATGCAATAAATGTTTGGGATTTCATTTACAACCCTGCCCCGATCTGCCCCAAACATTTCCTGTCTCTGATACTGCTTTAGGGGATTGTCAAAGCAAAGTTAATATCTGGAAATATCTGGTATACCAGAGACATTAATATCTACCGTACAGACGGAGGTGGCAGGATGCATCTTATTACTCCATGAAATTCATGCTGCTGAATTTAAGTTTTCTCTATAGTGTTTCTATATTTGTGTTTGTCTATCTATCTATCTATCTATCTAATATCTATCTAATATCTATCTATCTATCTATCTATCTATCTATCTATCTATCTATCTATAAAGCAAAAAGTGAGGCAGCACTTCAGATACTGTGAAAGGGTGAAGACCTGTTTATTCCCAAGGCTATGTTTCAGCCCAGCACAAAGGCTTCATTGGGTTGGGCTGAAACGTTGTCTTGGGAATGAATAGGTCTTCACCCTTTCACCATATCTGGAGCACTGCCGCACTTTTGGCTTTTTGGATTTATCAGTGGAAGAAATACCTACCTTCCCTGAGGAATTGCACCCATATTTGTACTTTTTGACTGTGCTGCTATCCTTATTTGCAATTCTATCTATCTATCTATCTATCTATCTATCTATCTATCTATCTATCTATCTATCTGCATATCTGTTTATTCAGAGGCAAATTAATAATGCAATACAAACAACTGTAAAATCTCAAATGAATACCAAGGGTTACACCATCAGTAAGTTACCCTCTAGACCTTCCCGCACACAGCTCCGCAGGACGGTACCACTAAATTCCGTTTCTAATTAAACAATAGTTCATATCCCTTGTATAAATGGCTGGAAGCTATTCTTGCCCTAAGCGGATAAACCTGATGTTAGGACACTGATTTCTGATTATTGCTAAGCCTGTATTCCTTGTATCTGTGTGTTTAAGTGACTACAATTTCATGTTCTGCTTCATTCCAAGAGATTTTGCAAGCCTGGCTATCAGGAAGATGGAAAATATAAACCGGCTGTAGATAAAAGGCTAGGGAAACAAAGTACTCATGTCATATAGAGATGGATACAGAATCCCATCCCTGAAATACTGCAATCCCGTTCCAGCTAAATCAAAATGCAAATACACAGAGGAAATGTCGGCATTGATAAATCCTGCTGGTAAAACTCATATCATAGAAGTTGTACTGTACCATCTGGTGCCATCGCAATGTATCACCGCTACATACAGATACCCTGGCAACCCTCATCCATCATAACACAGGCGCCAAACTCTGCAAGGCTAGAGAGGGAGCAGCAACCACTCTTGGTTTTGTCAAGCCAAGTATCTACATTCATGTGGCTTCTGTTTTTCTACTTGTAATGCTCAGCAGGTTGTCACATTTGCCAGCTCTCCAGCTTTCCTGTGGAAGTAGTCTGGTTCCTGGTAAAGTGTCAGGACATAGATCATGATTTATATATGGACTGTGCAGCCAATGGCCGATATAGCTGAACCGATGCATAGATACAGTAGATGTAGAGAGATAGATAGATAGATATAGAAGTAGATAGATAGATAGATAGATAGATAGATAGATATAGAAGTAGATAGATAGATAGATAGATATGAGATAGATAAGTCGATAGGCAATAAATAGATTGATTGACAGATGATAGATAGATAGATAGATAGATAGATAGATAGATAGATAGATAGATAGATAGATAGGAGATAGATAGATTAGATAGATAGATACATATAGAAGTAGATAGATAGATAAATAGATAGATAGATATAGAAGTAGATAGATAGATAAATAGATAGATATGAGATAGATAAGTCGCAATAAGGCAATAAATAGATTGATCGACAGATAATAGATAGATAGATAGATAGATTAGATTAAATAGATAGATATTAGATAGATAGATAGATAGATAGATAGCAAGATAGATGGATAGTGTGAGGAATGTGGAATTATGATCTAATTCCAGCCATTTGCTGTGAGATAGCAGAGGAAGTGAACTCCGCAGGGGTCCTGGCTTCAAGCAGGCCACATGTGTGCAATTCACACCTGACAGAGCCAGCACGGAAGCCAACTCATCCTACAGGGAAAAAAAAAACCTGTAGGGGGTCTCAGCTATTACCCAGATTACTCAAATCCATCAGACATCATGGAACCGGGGATTCATAAGGAATTATGAATTGCCCGTCCATCACAGGCATAAACCAGTTATATACCTGCGACCTGGGGCCAAGACGGACTTGCCCCTGGTCGTACTTTGGGGGTCGGGTGCCAGGCAGGAGAGATACAGAGGTCTCCCAGCAGGAACCTAATAACGGTGCCATGTTTGGTCTCCACCTGTAGCCGGAACCCAGGCAGAATCATCTCCCTGTGACCTTCTAGTCTGGAGCTATGGGCCATAATGGATATTGTAGGTCTTTGGCTACCAGGACAAGAAAGGGAGGGTGGACTCCTCCCAGAGGGAGGGAGGGGTGTGACCGACTGAAGGGAGTCACATTGAGTAATGTGCTTGGAGGGACCGTGGACAAACTGCTGACATCACTGTCCCCATGTGACTACAGCCAAACATTACAGCAACCCAGAACTCATCATAACCCAAAGGACGACTGATCCATCTGGTAACTGACCCTTGCTCTGTTCAACTCTGTTATATCATACCACCTGTATTTGCACACCCGACAACTGTATATATTCCCTGTATGTATCGTGTATTGTCTAGTGCGCCCGTAAGGCAATTAAATATATAATTTTATCTTGTGCTGTTCTTGTATCTCGGTCCATAAATTCCCATGTCCCTATTTCGGCATAATTATACGCCGTGTCGACAGGAGGCGTCTGTGTAAACTGTATCAAACTGACCTTACGTTCCCAGGGAGGGCAATAAGGTCAGGTCTTGGAAACCAGTGACTAAACCGTATCTCGTGAGCTCAAAGTAGTTGACATCAGGCAGGGCCGCAAGGTGTGTTATTCGTCACAGATAGATTAGATAGACAGATATATAGATATTAGATAGATAACAGATAGATAATAGAAAGATAGAAATATACAGGGTGGGCCATTTATATGGATACACCTTAATAAAATGGGAATGGTTGGTGATATTAACTTCCTGTTTGTGGCACATTAGTATATGTGAGGGGGGAAACTTTTCAAGATGGGTGGTGACCATGGCGGCCATTTTGAAGTCGGCCATTTTGAATCCAACTTTTGTTTTTTCAATAGGAAGAGGGTCATGTGACATATGAAACTTATTGGGAATTTCACAAGAAAAACAATGGTGTGCTTGGTTTTAACGTAACTTTATTCTTTCATGAGTTATTTACAAGTTTCTGACCACTTATAAAATGTGTTCAATGTGCTGCCTATTGTGTTGGATTGTCAATGCAACCCTCTTCTCCCACTCTTCACACACTGATAGCAACACCGCAGGAGAAATGCTAGCACAGGCTTCCAGTATCCATAGTTTCAGGTGCTGCACATCTCGTATCTTCACAGCATAGACAATTGCCTTCAGATCACCCCAAAGAATAAAGTCTATAAAGAATAAAATCCACTTTTCAGGAAACTGTTCATCTAGGAATGCTCGGACCTGACACCCATAATGTGGTGGTGCACCATCTTGCTGGAAAGACTCAGGGAACATGCCAGCTAGATGAACAGTTTCCTGGAAAGTGGATTGGTCGTCGTGGGCCAGTTGAATGGCCCCCAAGGTCTCCCGATCTGACCCCCTTACACTTTTATCTTTGGGGTGATCTGAAGGCAATTGTCTATGCTGTGAAGATACGAGATGTGCAGCACCTGAAACTATGGATACTGGAAGCCTGTGCTAGCATTTCTCCTGCGGTGTTGCTATCAGTGTGTGAAGAGTGGGAGAAGAGGGTTGCATTGACAATCCAACACAATGGGCAGCACATTGAACACATTTTATAAGTGGTCAGAAACTTGTAAATAACTCATGAAAGAATAAAGTTATGTTAAAACCAAGCACACCATTGTTTTTCTTGTGAAATTCCCAATAAGTTTCATGTGTCACATGACCCTCTTCCTATTGAAAAAACAAAAGTTGGATTCAAAATGGCCGACTTCAAAATGGCCGCCATGGTCACCACCCATCTTGAAAAGTTTCCCCCCTCACATATACTAATGTGCCACAAACAGGAAGTTAATATCACCAACCATTCCCATTTTATTAAGGTGTATCCATATAAATGGCCCACCCTGTAGATAGAGTAGATACTGTTTTAAAGACAAATATATGATTGAGGGAGATCATGTGGCTGCCATGAGGCCCTTAAAGAGGTGGTCCAGGATTTTGATATTTCTGCCCTATCAGATTTTTGAAGAGGCCATGGCACTTCTCTTCGTAGGCCAATGACGTCACATTCTTTGGTCACATGACCTAGACTCAGCTCGGACCCATTCAAGTGAATGGGCCTGAACTGCAATACCAAACACATCCACAATATACTGCACAGCACTGTGTTTGGTAAGCTTTGAGGAGGCCGCAGCGCTCACAGAAGTGTTGTGGCCTCTTTGAACACTAATCGGTTATTGATGACCTATCCTGAGGAGAAGCCATAAACATTAAAGTCCTGGACAACCCGTTTAGAAAAGAGGAGGGGGGGGGGCTTGGTTAGTGCCATTTTTTTTATACTGAATGGTCAGAACTTATGGACTATAAAGAGGAAATGCATTGCTAGCAAACACAAAGGAATGAGCATAAGGAAATTTATGACTTGGCAAGCAGATATTAGGCCTTCAAACCAGACAAGATTCATGTGCTGAATTTGAGAGTGAGACAGAGAGAGAGAGAGAGAGAGAGAGAGTGAGACAGAGACTGACAGAGAGAGAGAGAGAGAGAGAGAGAAAACGACTTTGCAAATTTTCTTGCTTTGTTACATAAGCCTGTTTAGAAGACAGGAAAGCATTGTGTGAAAATAATGCAGTGCTGATTGCTGCTTTTTTCTTCTTACCTACTTGCTGTGCAGGTAAGTATAATTATAGCTGTCTCCTGTATAGCAAAAACAGACAACACCTTCAGCAATTTTATTTCACCATTTTGGTTCTGTGTCATATGAACCAGAGAGACCTCCAAAGTAACATTCAACTGAAAGTAAGACAAGAGAATTACAACATCCCACAAAACTTGTAAATCGCTCAATGACACATGCAAGCTAGCTTTCTTTCTAGAAGAACAAGAGAATCAGAATGCCTCAAGACAGGCTAGTCTTACATGGTTGACTTGTCATTAGGAAGACCAAAATATATGCATGAGTGTCATATGCCGAGCAATACTAATATTGGTTTCTAGGAAAAGTATATTGAAAATTGTATAAACACTGCATTATTTTTACACAGCAGATTAACAGAGATGCTTATGCAGCCTCACAACTGCAACTAGTTCTTTCAGCACAAAAGCCATTAATCAGAAAAAAGCAGATGAGAACAAAATTTCTATTAGCAAGGCCTTAGGGGGAATGTTTGGATGGGTACTATTTCTATTATGGAGATTAGTTGATATACGTGATAACTATTGTACGCTAGACATTTGTCCTCTGGCTTTCTGGGTAAAATATATGCAATTTTCCATGTCTAACATCTGCCGACATCAGATAGCTTTTGTTACACATAAAGGAGGGCATCATACACAGCCTTGAAAAATTATGATTGATGGCCTGCTGGTGACCCTCAAAAACATTTGGACCAAGGGCCTGCTGATCTGACCATCTAAAACATTATGGGCGAGGGCTGGCTGCCGCTTTGGTGACTCTAGATATCCTGGGCCCGATCGCACGTGACGGCAACGATCCATTCGGATGTCTGCCCTATCAACTTTCGATGTTATTTTCAGCGCCAACCACAGTGGCCACGGGTAACAGGGAATCAGGGTTTGATTCTGGAGAGGGAGCCTGAGAAACAGCTACGGCTACCACTTCCAAGCAAGGCAGCATGCGCACAAATTACCTATTAGGTATAATTAGGTGAGGGCCTGCAGGTGAGCTGACCCTCTAAAAGATTGTAGGTGAGGGCCTGCAGGTGATCTAACCCTCTAAAACATTTTATGCGAGGGCCTGCAGGTGAGCTGACCCTGTAAAAGATTGTATGTGAGAGCCTACAGGTGAGCTGACCCTGTAAAATATTGTAGTTGATGGCCTGCAGGTGATCTGACCCTCTAAAAAATTATATGCAAGTGCCTGCTGCTGAGAAGACCCTCTAAAACATTATGGTTGAGGGCCTGCTGCTGAGCTGACCATTGAAAAAATTTACAGTGTTCAAAGTAGGCCGGGTCGCCTGAATACTTCAGCTAGGAATAATGGAATAGGACTCCGGTTCTATTTTGTTGTTTTTCGGAACTGGGGCCATGATTAGGACGGCCGGCCGGGGACATCCGATTTGCGCCGCTAGAGGTGAAATTCTTGGACCGCCGCAAGATGAACCAAAGCGAAAACATTTGCCAAGAATGTTGTCATTAATCAAAAAGGAAAGTCGGAGGTTCGAAGACGATCAGATACCGTCGTAGTTCCGACCATAAACAATGCCGACCGGCAATCCGGCGGCGTTATTCCCATGACCCGCTGAGCAGCTTCCGGGAAACTAAAGCCTTTGGGTTCCCGGGGGAGTATGGTTGCAAAGCTGAAACTTAAAGGAAATGACGGAAGGGCTCCACCAGGAGTGGAGCCTGCGGCTTAATTTGACTCAACACAGGAAACCTTACCCGGCCCAGACATGGAAAGGATTGACAAATTGATAGCTCTTTCTCGATTCTGTGGGTGGTGGTGCATGGACGTTCTTAGTTGGTGGCGTGATTTGTCTGGTTAATTCCGATAACGAACGAGACTTATCCGTTATAACTAGTTACAACAGTATTGTAAATCCACAAGCTCTGTCCATTCCGGTTCCTAGTCCTTTAGACAGTTTTCATAAATCTTCCCTATTAGAAAATCAAGTAAACTGTGGGCATAATTTATCATGAGGGTAATAATGAAGATTGAGTCTACGCTGGCGTACTTTGCGCCAAGTTTACCAAATGGCGTACGATTGTTGTTAAATTTGGTCATAATTTTTCAAAGCCAGAATTATGGAGCCCAGTGAATTATAATCTCTCCCCCCCATCTCTACAGCTCAACTATATGCAATAGGGCTTATTTATTAAATAATGGCGTTTCACAAGCCACTTTTAGTAAAAACCCCATGAAGAAAGATCCATCCAGTTTATGAAGTGCACGCCCCTTAACAAATCAGAACTGAAACCTACTCCAGCCAGGAGCTGCAGTAGATTTCTGGTGTGATGTGCACTAGTTAAATGCATAAGACAGTGGACATCCCACCTGTGGTCCGCCTGCTCTTGTCCATACAACATCCACTGTGAGGGTGTCTAAGGCTACTTTGACACTTGCCTTTTTGCTGTATCCGGCAGGGTTCAGCAAAAACACTTCCGTTACTGACAATACAACCATCTGCATCCGTTATGAACGGACCCGGTTGTATTATCTTTAACATACCCAAGACGGATCCCTCATGAACTTCATTGAAAGTCAATGGGGGACGGATCCATTTTCTATTGTGTCACAGTTAAACAGATTTGTGCCCATTGACTTTCATTGTGGGTTATGCCGGATCCGTCTTGCTTCGCATCCCATGACGGAAAGAAAACTGCAGCTTGCTGTGGTTTGCTCTACGGTATGAGAACAGAACGGAATGATTTTTGGAGCATTCCATTCTGGTCAGCTACGTTTTGTCCCCATTGATAATGAATGGGGACAAAACAGAAGCGTTTTCCTCCAATATTGAGACCCTATGACGGATAACAATACCAGAAAATAGAAACGCTAGTGTGAAAGTAGCCTTAAAATGCTAAAAAGTCACATATTTTGTTGCAAAATAGAACTTGCCACAAAATATGTCTTTTATATGTTAAAAAACTAGTGTAAAGCTATGGCTATATAAAGTGTAAAATGGTGTTGAAAGGCAAAGGGTGTCATATTCAGGAAGAAGAAGGCCAGGAGAACCATGAACTACTGTATATGAAGAACAGAACAGATAGTAAATTCCGGCAGGTTTCCAGAAGAATGTTAAACAAAACATGCAATGCAACAGCTCACTGCAAACCAAATAAAGTACAAAATTGCATCATAATTGCAAATGCTATACTAATAAGTTAGAGATGCTTGGCAAATCGCTTTGTACAAAATTATTTGAGCCCGTCTGCCGCACGTCAAGGCGATCTCTAGTTAGACGGGTTCCTAACACTAAATTTTACCTGTTATGTGCCATGATGGCTATCATATAATTCAGAAAGTGCAGGTTCCACATGCATGCTGGATCCGCCTGAATTTCTGTCATTTTTGGTGCCAAAATGGCCTCCATTATATCCACGGAAAGCAGTTACCAGCATGCATGCCGGGCCCACTCCACACCACCCCTGGCGCCAAAAGGTCACCAAGGACTGCAATGAGAGTCCACACACTATCTCTCTCCTGGTGCCAGATGGCTTCAGTGAGTGAGGGGGAGCAGGCCAAGCTATGTACTAACACTAATTAAAATCAGCCAATGGGGCAGACGAGCTGGTCAGGAGTGCACGACTGGGGAGGCAGCCACACCTCCAGCACAAGCTGCAAAGAAAAAGGGGGTCAGTCAGCACATCCCAAAGAGCAGGGGCACGTTGCTATGGCTGAGAACAAGACTGTTAAGCAAAACATGCAATGCAACAGCTCACTGCAAACCAAATAAAGTACAAAATTGCATAATAATTGCAAATGCTATACTTATAAATTAGAGATGCTTGGCAAGAATGTACCAGAATCTCTGATCATAACTTTTTGACCAATCGGTTCTTTAGACAAAAGTTTTGTGTTTTTTTCTCTGCACGTCTATTTTGTTTTTGTAAAAAAAAAAAGAAGAAAAAAAAAAACTTTATTCGCAATTTCAAGGAAGATCGAAGAGACATATGTGTCTGCCAGGAGGCCTCATCATTAAGCAGAGATTGATTTCCTTGATCTAGTTAATGGTGGATTTACCAGTGCTTACAGCCTTAGTCATTACGCCAGCTGAATAAGCTTGAGTCAGTTGGGCCTGACATTGCTGATAATCCTCTAACATCTCATTACACAGAAATGAGTTCAATTTCAGCATTAAATTACAGTGCAAACAAGGAGATGGGGACTGTGATGTGTTCAGTCAATGTAGTGGCAAGAAGGGAATTGGTGCGCACTGCAACCGGAATGGACAGAGCTTGCGGATTTACAATACTGTTGTGTGGAAAAAGCCTAACGTTTCGATGTATTTTCCTATATAAGGAACATAAAACCAGGTGACATTATTCCATGGCAGGGCTTCATTGCTCTCTGGATAGTTTAGAAGTGCCAATGTGTTGAGTACGTTGGGAGATATGAGGAATGTTTGTGATTTTGGTAAAAAAAATTTGCATAAATGGCCAGGTCATATACAATTCTAGTGCAGTTGCACAAGGGTCTATCTATCTATCTATCTATCTATCTATCTATCAATCAATTTTACTATATATTTATCAATCAATCCATCTATCTATATATTTATCTATCTATCGATTTATGCGTCAGTCTCTCTGTCTACCTACACAACTCAACATTGAAAATGCAACACCAAGAAGGAAAAATTATAGAATTGGAGCCAGCACAGGATCGATAGACATGATAATGACATCTAAATGATAAAAAATGTAAATATTCAAAATATCTCAATTTACTCATTATCAAGAAAAAACTCTACACTCAGAAATACACAGACTTACAGGCCTTAACATGCTATCAGTGATCTCATTAATGGTTGTCTGAGGAATGATCTGCCATGCTGAATGCTCTTGGGCACGCAAATCTTTAAGAGCTGGCAGCTCCCTTTTCAATTTCTGACTAATGATGTCCGAGATGTGCTCGATGGTACACCGGCCAAGAGACGTTACAGGCAAAGGTAGCATGTTTATGCCAAGCAGGCTGATCACATTAACAAGCAACTTGCGGTCTGTTGTTATCCTGTTGAAAAAAAGCTTCAGGGACGTTTTGGAGCAATAGCCATACCACTAGTTCCATGACCAAATCAATGTAACACAAAGCTGTTAGGCTAGTTTCACACTTGCGGCAGGACGGATCCGACAGGCTGTTCACCATGTCGGAACCGTCCTGCGGCTATTTTGCCGTGCCCCCGGGCCGCCGCTCCGTCCCCATTGACTATAATGGGGACGGGGCGGAGCTACGGCGCAGCACGGCGGTGCACGGCGAAAGCCGCCGGACCAAGATTACTGCATGTCAGGTTTTTTAGTCCGGCGGCTTTCGCCGTGCACCGCCGTGCTGCGCCGGAGCTCTGCCCCGTCCCTATTATAGTCAATGGGGACGGAGCAGCGGCCCGGGAGCACGGCGAAATAGCCGCAGGACGGATCCGACATGGTGAACAGCCTGTCGGATCCGTCCTGCCGCAAGTGTGAAAGTACCCTTAGTATATTTGAAATAAAAACTAGAGAGGTCAGTGTACTGTACATTATGACACCCCACACCATAATCCTGGGAGTAAGACCGGTATGATGTTCCCTTGTGAAGACCTCTTCATGGCCTTGCCCCTGTAGTCTTCAGACCAACCTCTAGGTATCATTAAATTTGGGACAAAAGCGTGACTCATCGCTGAAGATGATAAACCTCCATTCCAGCCTCCATTGCCTTCTTGATGTGCACAATGATAAAGTTTGAGAGTGGTCACAAGAAGTCAATGGAATACTTGTAGCTGCACTCTGACTGGTAGCCCAATGTCATGAAAATACCTTCTGATGGTTTGTGTTTAGACTGTTTGCCTCTCTCTCTAGGCATGGAATGTGACGTACAATTTCACTTGCAGTACAGAATTGATCACTGCGCATCATTCTTCTAATCAGATGATCAGTCCATGCAGAGGTTCACCTTTGTGCACCTCTTGCTGTCATTCCAGTTTCTCTATGTTCTCCCTACCATCAGGACATGAAATGTTGAACAGCGCTGACATCTCGGCTTAGGTGCGTAGTGATCTGCCAGAGTGATAAACCAAGGACTCTCATTTCAAGGATTATGTCGCTCTTAGTTTGCAACAAGTGGTGATAAAGGGCACGTCAACGAAGAGGATGCATCGCACAATCATCTCACATGACTTGATCTGATTTTTTTGTTTTTATGTGGCTAAAAAACTTTGCTTTTAATCTGGCAATTATGCCCCTCCCACATGCCACAGATTGGAGCTAGGTGCTTAAAAATGTGATAATCTGCATATTTTAGCAACATTTGCTACTTCCTTGAGAGTCTGTCTGTCTAAAAACAAGGACTCTCTTTTGCATTGTATATATGAGGGAGTGGCGTCCCCCTATTTAAACCATGCACTTTCACCAATCTGCCTGGTGCTTTTATTTAGAGTAGCCCATAGCTGGATTCTACAATGCCCTGACAATTATAAGCCGAAAGCCCAGGAGAGGCAGCTCTCTTAGTGTAGGTCCAGTCTGTTAGAAGACACCTTATCACTGGTAGATGGGCCCAACATATTCTTGATCAAAATTATGCGCAAACAGCTTCTACATTTTCAGAGTTTTAGCATAAAGCAGTGTGCTGCTACTTGTGGTTCTTGTTTGTTTTTGCATTGGAGCCATGGTAGCTTGCATCTGCACACTCTTTATATATAGTTTGGAGGTGCTGGTTTAACTCTCTTTTGATCTATCTATCTATCTATCTATCTATCTATCTATCTATCTATCTATCTATCTATTGTTCTAATTAACAAATCACAATGTGGTTGCATTTTTGTGGGAAAGTGAAAGATGACTTATTAATGAGTTTCCCTGGTCCTTAGTGTTTTATGAACCTCCTGCTCAGCAGAACCCACTAAATAGGCACCTGTTACATTACACTATTTAAAATATACTCAATCTGCTAGTATTTTGGCAGAGAGCGTGCTCCAGCACAAAAAGAGAATGAAATAAATAAAATGCAATTTATTTCTCTAGCACACAGTGCTCAAATATACCCTGGAGGCACATTACAGACACATTATGGTACATTATCTGCAGATAATCCACCTCACCGCCTTAGATCAATGACTGGCTAGACCCCTTGGCAATGAAAGGGTAAAAAGGCATATCACTTGTCTGCATGTAAAGTGATAGCAATTAACAACTCAAATGGTTTATTAATATTTCAGCTATTAGTATTTTGTTTGAAAGATTCTCAGAGGGGAATGCCAGGCCTTCTGGAGGATCAGGCTGGTGTCCAATGTGCAGCAGAACCACAGAGCAATGTGCAGATTTCATTCTCAACATGTCTAGTCTAGTCTTTTATGTAGTTTACCATTATATAAAGCTCTAAATTGGGTGTTACTGTGTAACATTAGAAACAAAATGAAAAATTAAGTCTGTGTCTGGGTTAGTGGTCTCTCATTCTCCAAATGTATCCCTTTATGCAAGTTAAAAAAATATAGTAAGCAGCACTACACACCCCGCAATGGGTGTCCAGGATGGTGCCAGCAGAAGGAGATCCAGGCTACGGGACCCTTGAGATAGTAGAATATATAAACAAGTGTAAGTGTATCTTTGATTATTCATTATATTGACACCCATATGATCACTGTCTATTTAAAATGTGTCTAGGGATAGGCTTATTTAAGTAATTATGTGAACACACACCCTAAAGGGGAGTCACTTAGTACATCACTTCTATGGTTATATAGGGGACGTATTGTCCTCTATCTCACTGCTTGATAAAGACTTAAAGAATAAGTCAAAACGTCGCAATTGTATGCTGTTGACTGAATAAAAGAACCAGAGTTTTGCACAAATTGAATAGTGCTGTGGATGTTTATATATTCCCTTTATGCAATCTCATAACTTGAAATTCCTGGGTCCCAAAGCAAAATCTGTAACAGAGGGGTGTCCCCTTAAGAAGCAGAAGGACATTTGGGCCCTCAGGCGCCAGGCTCAGGTGTGACCATTATTCCTTTCCTACTTACTGGGCTGTGGTTAGGGTGACCGCTTTCATGACCCCCCAAAAAAGGTGCCTTTCTCAGTTAAACCGCACCCACTAACCCTGATAAGGTGGAGAAGGATTAGAGTAAAGCCCCCCCCCCCCCCCCCCCGACTTGTCCTGGCTAACGAGCTCTTCCCTTACAACAGATAGCTGTGCACAGGATGCTTTTCTCATGCTCATTCAGTCAGTTGTGTGACATCCCGCTCTGTGACTGGCTGAATGTGATGACGCAAGATATTCGCTCACCACTGGATTGGCTCAGCAGCAAGTGAATAGCTTACATCACTCCAAGTCATGGTGTGGAAGGTCCTGTCAGGCCAGGTCTCTAGTGGCTGACTGAGCGTGAGAGCCACATAAAAGGAGGACACACATACATTCGTCCATGCCTTGCACCGGACAGAGGCCAGGGAGCCAGAAAGTCAGGCTGTCTGGCCTAAAACTGGATATCTGGCCAGCCTAGTACTGGTACAGGAGTACCATTTGAAGTGTTCTGCAAAGACTCTGTCCTTCATGGCGTCATGAGTTCTGTTTTATCCTGGTCCATAAAAGATCTGTGCAAACCACTTTGTAATGGTTCCCATTGACTTATAATGGGGTTTTGAGGCTTCTGTGTTCCATTAGAGCAGTAGGACATCTATCGAAATGGATACTATGACATACAATGCTCAAAGCATTACCTGTAGATTACATTCTTCATCTCTGCATCTTGGGATTCATGAAAGCCCAATTTCAGGTAAAATGCATGCTCGCTTATACTTCATATACTGAAGAGAATAGAGGGAGCCAAGCATGAACAGCCACTACTCCTTTCCAGACCAGGGAATGACTGGGTCCTTTTCTTGACATACGAACAGGTTCAGGGGGTGGGACCAGAGACATAGCTATAGGGGGTGCTGAGGTAGTAGTTGGTACTGGACCCAGGTGCCTGAGGGGGCCCAAAGACCCTTGTGCCTCAACAAGTATTATAGAAAGTGCATGCAGGTCAGGTTACACCTCTGGCTGGAGGGAAGGGGTTAGGTCAAGATTAGGCATAAGAGGGGTGATGTTTCAATTTTTTCCTGCTCCTGGCCACAAAGCACTGAGGGTAGGGGGCCCAAGCTAAACTCTTGCACCAGGGCCCATGAGCCTTTAGCTACGCCCCTGGGTGGGACTCACACTTATTGAACATTCATGGCATATCCTGATTCTTATAGTGATTAATGGAGGTTCTAGTAGTCGGACACCCAGCAATCAGACATTTATCACATGTCCTGTGAATAGCTAATAAGTGTTAAGTATCATAAAACCCTTTCAATCCAAATTCTAACTACATTTTAAACCCAATTTCCATCATATATATAATCCATTATATCCTCTAACATCCTCTTTATAGTTATTACTGTGTTAGTTTTAGATTTCAGTAAAGTAAATTGCATGATAACTCTTATTTCTTTTATCTGCTCTGTTATGACTATGTACATCTCTGCTTCGATATATTGCGCTTTGCTACATGTAACATCTGTACTTTCATGGCTTTCCATTCCTTGCTGCTGGATTTACTATGCAATATGGCATACGAGATTTATTTTATTGCCATAATGGCAGCAGTATAATAACTTTTACAAGCACTAAGAGGTGTTTGGGCATGTAAGCAGAAAGAAAAAGTATGTGTTAACTGTTTAGGCGCACAGCAGGAAATACATCAGCTAACAATCAGAGGATTGTTCCTTTCCCACATATAAGGCGGCTGAACATGAAAATGGTGGAGGACCGCAGAATCAGATCCAGCAATACACCTATGTGTTCCCCAGTCTATGTCAGGGTTGCCCAAATCAGATCCTTATTACATTGCATAGAATCTAAGAGCCAACTAAGGGCTCATGCACACGACTGCGCTGTGTTTTGTGGTCTGCAAATTGCGGATCAGCAAAACACAGATGCCGGCCATGTGCGTTCCACAATTTGCGGAACGGAATGGGCCGCCCATTATAGACATGTCTATTCTTGTCCGCAAAGGGGACAAGAATAGGACATATTCTATTGTTTTTGCGGAGCCACGGAATTGAGCAACTCAGAGTGCTGTCAGCATCTTTTACAGCCCCATTGAAGTGAATGGGTCCACATCTGAGCCACTAAAAGCCATATACATATGGCCTAAGGCTGAGTTCACATCACCGTTTATTTTTCCGTTCTTCTGATCCATTAGAAGAATCAAAAAATAAAGAAAAGAATGGATCCTGTATTTTATGCATCCCTTATGCACATTTTGCACATTTAGCCATTACAGTCTAAGCTCCGTTTTTTTTTTTTTAGAAAATAAAATCACTGAAAAAACAAAGATAAAAACATCCTGCACGGTATGATAAATTAATGTGTGGATGTCCCTGGCCACACTCATGAAAAGAGAAAAAATCACAGAAATAACAGAATAGATGCAAGCATTATATATGGACAAAGTCCTCACTCTGATATGATAAAATCTGAGATACTTAGTCAATATATTTTGATCAAATCACATCTGTGCCCGCCTACCAAGCGCCAAGGTGGTCTCAGGTCAGGCGGGTCCTACGCTAAACCTACCTAAGCCATTGGGCTTCTATGTTCAGGAGCGCAGACCCCGCACATATGGTGTGCTGCTCCTAGTCACCTCCATGTGCATCAAGCAACCAATGGGAGGAGGAGCAAGCACACCCATATGTACAACCTAATCGAGGCGGTCTATGAGATAGGAAGGGCAAAAGTGCAGAGTAATGCTACTCCCAAGATAAAATAGGAGCGCATTCACACCCGAAGGTTCCACTCACTTTAAGGGCATCACGCATCACGGATGCGGACCCATTCATTTGAATGGGTCCGCAATCACGGAGATGCGGAATGGAAGCACTACAGAGTGCTTCCGTGGTGTTTCTGTCCGTGCCTCCGCACTGCAAAAAAATAGAACTTGCTCTATTTTTTTGCTGTGTGCACGGATCACGGACCCATTCAAGTTGTATGGGTCTCGATCAGGCCGCACCGCACGGATGTTGCCCATGCATTGGCGACCACATATTGCGGTCCCCAATGCACAGAACGGACCCACAACAACCGTGTGCAAGAGGCCTAAGCCAGGGATCAGCAACCATTGTCACTCCAGGTGTGGTGAAGCTACCACTCCCAGCATGCACACTTGCTTAGCTGTTTTCAGAACTGAAGTGAATGGAGCACGCTGGGAGTTGTAGTCTCACCACATATGGAATTCCAAAGGTTGCTGACCCCTGCTTTAAACTTTTATCTCAAGAAAACATTCCTCTGCCTCTCCCCCTCAGACCCTTAGTACAGGTCCTGCACAGGCGACACAGTATTTAGAAGAAATCCCTGCAGATACAAAGATCGATGGCAATAAATAAATAACACACTCAGATATGATTTATGGGCAGACTGAGCAAAATCATCCCGAGGACAAAATGGAGCATTACCAGATTAACCCATTCAGGGAAAGCAGGGATCATAAGGATTTTTTTCTATCTAAAGTTAGGTTATATTGATTTCCAAGAAGTAAACATGAAAAGTTGTTCAATCAATTTCTAACCAGAGATAGATAATAGATTGAGTACCTACCAGCACAACACAGATTGCAGGATCCCAATACTGCTAAGACTGCCGCTATATAGCGAACAAGGAGGCCATATATAAGAGGATTGTAGCAGCCTCAAGCTTTGGAAGACTGCAGTGACTATGACACAGGGCTGCTACAGAGCTTAAAGGGCTTGTGTCACCTCAAGCATTGGTGCCATATTGCTAGGATATGCCACCAATGTCTGATAGGCGTGGTCCTACCTCTGGGACCTGCACCTATCTCTAGAATGGAGACCGCAAAGTGAAAGATAGAGGGCTGCCCTTTATTCATTTCTATGGGACTGCCAAAAAAGCAGAGCAGTGCAAAATGAATGGGAAGCGCATCAGGCAAGTGCAGCCACCACTCCATTCACTGCTACGGGGCTGACGGGAATAGACAGCTATTTTCATCACTCCCATAGAAATTAATGGAGGCCAAAGGCGCATGCGCGGTCTGCTCTTCTTCACTTAGCTGGCTCCATTCTAGAGAAAGGTTTTAGACATTGGTGGCATATTTTAATGATACGCCACCAATGCTTGAGATGACACAACCCCTTTAAAGGGTAACTGTCACCTCTCTTATGCTGCCCTAACTTATCATAGTATATTGACTTACAGGGTGATGCCACCGAATGTCAGGTTTATATGAGCAGCTACATCTCAAGTGGGCAACACAGTAATCTCTCTCTATATTTAACCATGTCCCCATCAACTAATATTACATTCTGGGTAAAAAATCATAAATCATAAATAATATAGCAGATCTGGAATGGGCCAAATACTTTTCAACAGCACCATAATAAATAAAATTGATTATAGGGTTTTTTGAGAGTTAAAGGGGTTATCCCATCATTAAAGAGTAACAAAACTTTTATAATCATTTTTAATATGTTGTCCCTAACCCCCTAATACTATTTTTGGCACATGAGGTGCAGGGCTGGTTATAGCTTTGTTAGACAGAGGTTGTCATTTACTAGATTATGTATCATTTTCATTTTATATATTAAAGAGTAACTAAACTTTTATAATATGGACAGCAGCAGCGCAGGGTTCTCTTAGCTTAGCGGATCAGGCAGAAGCAGGAGCCCACCCCCTCAGCTAATCCTGGCATAGTAGATGGGTATAGGGTGCCCATGTGCTATGCCAGGAGTTAGTGATTGTTCAGGGAGCATGGGCAGGAGTTGCAATGAGCGCTCCCGCCCGTACTCCCTTGCGCTGCTGCGGCCCCATTCATAAAATGAGTACTCCGTACTCCTTACACCGATGAGCTGTCAGCATTGTACGAAGATCTGAGTTTTAAGCTCACACTGAATGGTAAAAGTATAGTAAAAATAGAAAATTAATAAAGTATATGAGAAAAAAAAATGTTTTAGGGGATTAGGGACAACATATTAAAAATTATTATAAAAGTTTAGTAAGGCCTCTTTCACACTTGCGTTGTCCGGATCCGGTGTGTACTCCACTTGCCGGAATTACACTCCGGATCCGGAAAAACGCAAGTGTACTGAAAGCATTTGAAGACGGAACCGTCTTCCAAATGCTTTCAGTGTTACTATGGCACCCAGGACACTATTAAAGTCCTGGTTGTCATAGTAGGAGCGGGGAGCGGGGCAGCGGGGGAGCGGTATACTTACCGTCCGTGCGGCTCCCGGGGCGCTCCAGAATGACGTCAGAGCGCCCCATACGCATGGATGACGTGATCCATGCGATCACATGATCCATGCGCTTGGGGCGCCCTGACGTCACTCTGGAGCGCCCCGGGAGCCGCACGGACGGTAAGTATGCTGCTCCCCGCTACACTTTACCATGGCTGCCAGGACTTTAGCGTCCCGGCAGCCATGGTAACCATTCAGAAAAAGCTAAATGTCGGCTCCGGCAATGCGCCGAAACAACGTTTAGCTTAAGGCCGGATCCGGATCAATGCCTTTCAATGGGCATTAATTCCGGATCCGGCCTTGCGGCAAGTGTTCTGGATTTTTGGCCGGAGCAAAAAGCGCAGCATGCTGCGGTATTTTCTCCGGCCAAAAAACGTTCCGTTCCGGAACTGAAGACATCCTGATGCATCCTGAACGGATTTCTTTCCATTCAGAATGCATTAGGATAAAACTGATCAGGATTCTTCCGGCATAGAGCCCCGATGACGGAACTCTATGCCGGAAGACAAGAACGCAAGTGTGAAAGAGCCCTTACTCTTTAATGTAAAAAATGAAAATCGTACATAATCTAGTAAATGACAACCTCTTTCTAACAAAGCTATAGATGCAAAGATCTCCTCATTCATTTCTACAATAGTTCTGCTAAATTTATTTTTATTTATTTTAAGCTGTCAGCTAAGGGGTGTCTCCATTTTCTCAGGGCATGTCCTTTCTGCTGCAGCTGGGGCCAGTTGAAGGATAGAATTGAGCATGGCCAGAGAAATCAGAAAAAGAACAAACAGCAGGTGGCGCTATACAGTTAGATTTTATTGAATAACTCAGTAGCTATAATACATTTTTTAATTACATGCAATCACAAAAGTATTCAGATCCAGGTTTTGTTGAAAACTGCAGAGTATTATTCGTGAGACAATCCCTTTAAATGATGATGACCACCAGATGTAGCCAGCCTTATTTTGACACCAGCTGCACCAGGATACACGATTTATTGTATTCTTGTAATGTGTTTTTGTTGTGTTACTGCATTAAGTCAGTCAAGATAACAACGGCTTCATCTGTATCCTTAGGATAGGTCATCAATATCTGATCGGTGTGGTCCGACTACTGGCACCCTTGCCAATGAGCTGTTTAAAGGGGCCACAGCACTGTGGCAGCACCACCAAACAGAGGTGAAGTCGGGGTGCCAGCGGTTAAGGCGGCGGTCCTACCACCTGTACATACAGCAAAAAATAAAGGATTCAGCGGCACCTCCAATAAAGTGACATGTGCTTTATTCACCAAATAGGCGCGACGTTTCGGTTCACTCCATGGAACCTTTTTCAAGCAGTGGTGAAGCAGTCCACTGCTTGAAAAAGGTTCCATGGAGTGAACCGAAATGTCGCGCCTATTTGGTGAATAAAGCACATGTCACTTTATTGGAGGCGCCGCGGTATCCTTTATTTTTTTTTTCTATATCATTCACAAGAAGATTGCCAGATTTGCAGAAAAATACAGGACACTCTTTGTGAGGCATAGTGGTAGATACAGTGTATTTCCTTCACCCAGTTCAGAGGCTGCTGCCCTAGCCATGTATCTTAAAGGAGTTGCCAGAAATGTTATTTTATTTTAATTTTTTTTATTTATAAAAAAAAAAAGTGATACTCCCCGATCCCCCACTGCTTCAGCTCTGACACTTAACTGCTCTCCACTCATCTCCACTTCCTGGCCGATTGGTCGCTTCCAGGATGTCTAGAAGGAGCAGGACCAAGGAAGAGTCAGAATGAGATTCTGATCTTTTTATTGTTTTAAAGTAAAGGCCACATGACACGCCAGCTCCCCTGTAATGACACAATGCCAATAGGCTGGTGGCTGGTGTATCTGCAAATATAATCACTAAAACCTAAGAAAGTCTGCAATCACGGGTCAAAGAGAGTTGTCTTAGTAATACCATCTGTTAACAACTCTCCCCGGGGCTTGCAAAATGCCCAAGAGAAACGAAATGGAGGAAAAATAACCATAAGCTAGAGACTGAGAACGTGGCCACCAAACAAGCTGAGATTGCCTCAAGTATTAACCCCTTAACTACCAGGAGAGAAGGAATCAGTCTAAATATCTTGTGATTCTATAGTTGCAGCAAAAGTGAGTGGTAGCTGAACACATACGTTTACTATTGTCTATTGCTACTGCAGGTGAATTTGTTTTTGATGGATCTTATTTTGGACCTATTTTTATTTTAATTACATACTTTTGGTATAAATAACGGCCTCCCTCTTCCTTAATTGTACATGAGATGGATCTCATAGGCCCTATTCACCTAAATAGCAACACCAGCCCACGGACAAGAGTCATATGCTTCCGGAATAAAGTCGCCGTGTTTTACTAATCTCATTCAAACATATAAATACCATTACTAGTGTTGAGCTAATGGAAGTATCCAAAGTGGACTTCGATCAGAATTTCAGGGAAAACTTAATTCACCGCGAAGCCGGACTTCCTCGTGATTTCTGGTATCTAATCAATTTTACCTGAAATGGCGTAAAAAACAAACAAACATACTCACCTCATCTGTTTGGTCGTGAAGAGTCCACCCCGGCCATCTTGATGGAAGATTCCGCTCGATATATTGTGCACGGAGACGTATGATGTGGGGGGGGGGGGGGGCAATCGCCAATGCACCCGCTACTTGCAAAGAAATGCACTTTGTGACTAAATAATTTGTCACAAAGCAAATTTCGTTGTGGAATAGTGATGGACGAACATCTGCCTTGACCGTTCGCGAAAAAGCGATCCAATGTACACGAACCGCGTCCCATTCATTTTAATGGCAGGCGAACCTGAAAAACCTTCAGCTCATATTTGCAGCCAAGAAATAATTACTAGAAGTGCACAAATAGTCCCACAACATGGACAGTGACATACCAGATGTATTATTCGAATTTGCGATCTCCATTCAAAAAAATTTTCAATGCAAAATATTGCCAATATAAGTTTCGCGTACACGCATGCGCAAATGCACTATACAGTACCCAAATGCACTATAAAGAAAGTATATTGATATATAACACCCCGCTTCAATCTGTTTTTTTGGGGGGACGACTGGTATATCACATCAATAGAAATGATTTGTTCCAATAACGCTTGTCCCTCTATATACCTGCAGTATCGCAGCAGAACCGCGCACAACTGCCGCACAATACAAATGCACTATAATATACTTTCTAACATTGAAAGTATATTATAACATTGTACAAGGAAGGCAATCCATTAGAATATACATAAAGATAAAACGTAACCTTTAATAATTTTACTATGGGGGTCCATTCACACGTCCGTAAGTGTTTTGCGGATTTGCAAAACACGGACACCGGCAATGTGCATTCCGCAATTTGTGGACCGCTCATCGCCGGCAGTATAATAGAAAATGCCTAATCTTGTCTGCAAATGCGGATGCGGACAGCACATTCCGGCCCCATTGAAAATTAATGGGTCTGCACCCGTTCCGCAAAATTGCAAAACGGATGAGGACCCATTTTGCGGACGTGTGAATGGAAAAGATATTCCTCAAAATGAAAATAAATAAAATTATTAAAGTTAAGCAAAAAGCATAGATGTGGTAGGCAATAACAAGTGCTCGGCGGCACCAAATCAGAAACCATATGTCCTACCACAATCCGGGGGGTTCCAGTGCACATCCATGAATCCCGGAGGGAAAGCAAATAACATATATCCCTAGGCTAGATGATGATGTGGTATTGAAGGACAGGGTGGGCAAAGAACTGTCCCTGATATTGCCCTACAGGGGGGTGCTATTCTGGCCCTGATAGCCTAACCACAGACCACCCGCCCTGATAAGAGCAACCCCATCCGGAACCTTACCCTATATAAAAATGGCCCTAGTAAGCCCCTAGCCCCTAGGCCCCTGACTTCCAGGTGATCACTATATAGATCTATGTCTTTTTGACTCATTATAAAAGTATAAGTATATCGCACCCCTCTGTGTATCACACATATCGATAGCACACCTATACTAGTGCTTAAAAGGACTTTTGTGGCCCTATTAGCTAGTGTTTGGTGTCCCTAACAGTCTGTCCCTGCTCCACGGAGCAACCTCTCCCTACACTGGCAAAACACTGAATGTAAAATGGCGGCCAGATCAGGTTTATTTATAAGGTAGGGGGTATGTCCATGTGCTGAAATGTCTCAATTGGCTGTCCTGTACCACCTGACGGATGTGTCATGGGTCAAAGTTCTTCACAATGTAAATGAATATGGCGGGCGCAAATATCTCCATATGTTCGCATATTCGGCGAATCGCGAACACGCAAAGTTCCCCGCGAAACAACCGCCGGGCGAACCGCAAGGCCATCTCTACATGAGAACCCTAAGGAGGTCATTTTCCAAGAGCAGCTTGTTGACATTTTTGGTCTGTACATGGCCCCTTCCCTCTGCGCTCCTCTGGGCAATGTCAGAAATTCTGCTAGTGCTGGTTCACAAGCAGCAGATTTGTTGCAGAAATTTCTATGGCTGTCCGACTGATCTGAATGGCGCCACTAGTACAATCGCAATTCATATGAATGGAACTAATTTTCACAATTTCCTCCAACAAATCTGCCGCTTGTGACTATACCTTTAGTACGTGATACGACCACAAGGGGGCACTTTCTCTGTGCAGTTTACTAGTGTCCTATACAGTGCAGAGACATTTAAAGAGGGGGCATGTATAGACCTCAGGACTAGCTCTCATCAATGGACGCTGTCGGGAGGCCAATTTTTACACAGGTAATTGGAATGACCCTCTTCCTCATTATGTAGTAAATAAAAGAAACCTGGAAAAAGCTAAACTTTGGTTACAGCCATTGCATAACTTCATTTAGATGGGAGATGGATCCAGAAGCTACATACAGAACATGATCAGTGAAATACCGGCTCAATATTTTCATCTAAATGAGGCCTAAAGTTTTGCACTGTAGAATATAAAAAAAATATAGCAACTTTGAAGATTTCTATTCTTCTCCACCTACCGTAGTCTGCTGCTGCGTTCAGAATAATAAGCAGGAATATATGGCATATTGATTTTATTTTATTTTTTTAAACTGTGCGGTGATCCGTAACCGGGCAGCATTTAGGAGGTTTATAAAAATCAAAGATGATTTTAAATTCTATAACTGCGCTCTGGCCGGGTCTTCATTTTCCACAATTAAAGGAGTTATGTCACTAATATAGGTAAATCCTAACCAACGGATATCGCTGTTATATCGCTTTTCCCAAATACCACCATATATCAGAACTATTCTAAAGTTATTAGCCCACTATTGTGCCCTGCGGCAAATCTGTTTTGATATTCAGTTGGTATAAGTGACAACCTGCATTGCTGCCTTGTCATGTAGGGCGCACTGGCATAATTGGTAAGACCAAGGGGCGTGGTCAGTGCCACATGATCTGCTGATGTCAGGACATGTCACATTGCTCTAAGGCCTCTTTCACACTACAGTATGTCCATTTCAGTGTTTTGCGTTCCGTTTTTCACGGATCCGTTGTCCTGTTTTTGCGTTCCGTTGTGTCTCCGTTTCCGTTCAGTATGTCCGCAAAAACCTTTCAGTATGGTTTCCGTATGGTTCCCGTATACGGTCCGTTTTTCACGGATCAAAAACGGAAGCCACCTGTATTTGTGCTCAGCCAAAGTTTGGCAACAAGAAACACATGGCCACAGTGGGCTGGGCCTAGCATTTGTTAATGATGGATCCGCAAAAAACGGATGACATACAGATGACATACGGATGCCTTCCGTATGCATTCCGTTTTTTTGCGGACCCATTGACTTTAATGGAGCCACGGACCATGATTTGCGGAGAAACATAGGACATGTTCTATCTTTCCACGGCACGGAAATACTGAAATACTGAAACGGAATGCACACGGAGACACTTCAGTATTTTTTGCTGAACCATTGAAATGAATGGTTCAGTATCTGTTCCGTATACTGAACTCAAAAAACGTCCAGTATACTGAACGCAAAATACTGTAGTGTGAAAGAGGCCTAAGGCAGTGAAGGCTAACCTCCGGCACTCCAGCTGTGGTGGAACTACGACTCCCAGCATGTTCCGTTCATTTCTATGTAGTTCTGAGAACAGCCAAGCAAGTTTGCATCTTGGGAGTTGTAGTTTTACCGCAGCTGGAGTGTCGGAGGTTAGCCATTACAGCTCTAGGGCATCATAAGACAGCAGACTCTGAAAACCACGAAGTAGGATTCAAGCACGGGGGATAAGAGAAAACGGCAAATGAGGTTAATATGAAAAAAAAATAAAAAGTATCCACAGAGGAATGGGAGCTAGAATAATTGAGAAAAATACGCTTTATAGAGTAAAGTAGTTAATGGCACAACTCCTTTTACTGCGTACCGCATTTTTTTTGCATTCTAGAACAAAACACGGACAGTCTTTTGATGCCAATTTACGGAGAGATTAGCCCCTGTTTAAAGTTATTTCCACTTATTTGGTCTTTATAGCAGCTTTTTTTCATCGCACGTGCTGGTAGCTAATGGAATCAAGACCTTTATCACTGAAAGAGTAGATTTTAATGATTAAAATAAGGAACCTTATTAGTTTGAAAGAATGTTTACACAAAATGAGGATTTGGCTTAATATCTTACATATAGCAATTTGTATTTCATGGACTCTGCAAATATGGATTTCATTATGTGCCGTCAAAGAGATTAAAAAGAAGGTTTCTAAAACAGAGTGAGACAAATTTCATGGTGTCAACTCTGGCAAAGCTACTTAAAATTCCTCGTTTAATGAGAAAATGTCACTTTTTACAGAGCTGTGGATTAAACTCATATTTCATAGTCACTCGTAGTTTGAGTCATTTTCACCATATGAGATTGATGGTGGAATGTCCTAATTTGTATGTTTCTGAATGGTTTTATATGTGAGTTCTTTATATTCTTTTCTATTTCCTCTTCTTTTTATTATGCCCAGCCTTTTAGCTATGTGACGCAGTGGAGTCATGTGGCTTGCACCTGGCCCCAGGGACATGCACTTTGGGCTTCTTGCCCAGTACACTGTTTCTTTTTGGTGCTAGTGATCACCACATTGAATTGTATCTGAATGTTCCTCCCTTGGTCAGTGTACTAGTATCTGAAAAAAGTTTTATATATATATATATATATATATATATATATATACTGCTCAAAAAAATAAAGGAAACACTTAAACAACACAATGTAACTCCAAGTCAATCACACTTCTGTGAAATGAAACTGTCCACTTAGGAAGCAACACTGAGTGACAATCAATTTCACATGCTGTTGTGCAAATGGGATAGACAACAGGTGGAAATTATAGGCAATTAGCAAGACACCCCCAATAAAGGATCACTTCTCAGTTCCTATCCTTCCTGGCTGATGTTCTGGTCAATTTTGAATGCTGGCGGTGCTTTCACTCTAGTGGTAGCATGAGACGGAGTCTACAACCCACACAAGTGGCTCAGGTAGTGCAGCTTATCCAGGATGGCACATCAATGCGAGCTGTGGCAGAGAAGGTTTGCTGTGTCTGTCAGCGTAGGGTCCAGAGCATGGAGGCGCTACCAGGAGACAGGCCAGTACATCAGGAGACGTGGAGGAGGCCGTAGGAGGGCAACAACCCAGCAGCAGGACCGCTACCTTCGCCTTTGTGCAAGGAGGAACAGGAGGAGCACTGCCAGAGACCTGCAAAATGACCTCCAGCAGGCCACAAATGTGCATGTGTCTGTTCAAACGGTCAGAAACAGACTCCATGAGGGTGATATGAGGGCCCGACGTCCACAGGTGGGGGTTGTGCTTACAGCCCAACACTGTGCAGGATGTTTGGCATTTGCCAGAGAACACCAAGATTGGCAAATTCGCCACTGGCGCCCTGTGCTCTTCACAGATGAAAGCAGGTTCACACTGAGCACATGTGACAGACGTGACAGAGTCTTGAGACGCCGTGGAGAACGTTCTGCTGCCTGCAACATCCTCCAGCATGACCGGTTTGGCATTGGGTCAGTAATGGTGTGGGGTGGCATTTCTTTGGAGGGCCGCACAGCCCTCCATGTGCTCGCCAGAGGTAGCCTGACTGCCATTAGGTACCGAGATGAGATCCTCAGACCCCTTGTGAGACCATATGCTGGTGCAGTTGGCCCTGGGTTCCTCCTAATGCAAGACAATGCTAGACCTCATGTGGCTGGAGTGTGTCAGCAGTTCCTGCAAGACGAAGGCATTGATGCTATGGACTGGCCCGCCCATTCCCCAGACCTGAATCCAATTGAGCACATCTGGGACATCATGTCTCGCTCTATCCACCAACGTCACGTTGCACCACAGATTGTCCAGGAGTTGGCAGATGCTTTAGTCCAGGTCTGGGAGGAGATCCCTCAGGAGACCGTCCGCCACCTCATCAGGAGCATGCACAGGCATTGTAGGGAGGTCATACAGGCATGTGGAAGCCACACACACTACTGAGCCTCATTTTGACTTGTTTTAAGGACATTACATCAAAGTTGGATCAGCCTGTAGTGTGTTTTTCCACTTTAATTTTGAGTGTGACTCCAAATCCAGACCACCATGGGTTGAAAAATTTGATTTCCATTTTTTTATTTTTGTGTGATTTTGTTGTCAGCACATTCAACTATGTAAAGAACAAAGTATTTCAGAAGAATATTTAATTAATTCAGATCTAGGATGTGTTATTTTTGTGTTCCCTTCATTTTTTTGAGCAGTGTATATATATATATATATATATATATATATATATATATATAGTAATTTGTAAGCTTCTTTGCTTGCTTTTTTACTAATCCCTCTGCAGCTCTGGTCTCTCCACTTTCTGTGGGTGGGAAACAGCTTGTCCATGGTGACCACTAAGCACCTGCATCTCCCAGGAGTGTATTTCTTTCAGCTTTTGCTAAGGTTTACCATCACTTATTCTTAAAGATACTTTGTTACCAGACTTTAGCTTTAGCAGTGTTTCCTTTCGTTGGGGCAACTTTACTAATGCTGTCTAGTAGACAGACGTCATAAACTTAGAACAAGCAGCCCAGAGATCTGCTAAACATATCACAACGGCACACGATGTGTGATAGATGCCTGATGTGTGATACATTTGACATGTCTTGCTAATTAGACACATTTCTCTTAAGACCGGCTTACTTTACACCATTATTTTGCTCCAGAATACAAACACATGCCATTAATAAATAAGTTGTTTAGCAAGGCGCAAAAATTTACTAAAAGGTTGTGCATGGCACGTGCACCAGATTTATTGGGCATTTAAAGCTTTTGGAGAAGCAGTGATGCATACAGTAGTACTCACCTTGGAAGCAGACAATCTGATTGCGGTGGAATTCCATGGTAAGGTGGCATGTATGGAGAATTTATCAACAAATTAAAGCCTGTATGGAGAATTTATCAACAAATTTTTTAATTTTCATCTGTTCAAAGCACTGCCTTTAAATGCAGTCATCACTAGAGGGGGCTCATTGTGGAGATTTTTATAGATTCCATTAAGTTCAATGGTACATGTATAAATTTCTATCTACTAAGCTCACTCTTGTGGTGGCTGTCAGCAGATAGTTTTATCATGTACTTTATGAAGGGAATAAGAGGATTAATGTCTGTTTGGGGGAGGGTAGTTTATCAACAAATGCATAAAACTTCTGTTCAACTTTTTAAAGATTGAAAGTTGGCTAAAGAGGATGAGGTGGAAATTCAGCATGGCAGAAATCCTTTCCGGGGGCTGAGGCGCCATACTAAGTTTTACCATCAGGTCCTATGTGGAATAGTAAAGCCTCTTTCACATGGGTGAGATTTCCGCGTGGGTGCAATGCATGAGGTGAACGCATTACACACGCACTGAATCCGGACCCATTCATTTCTATGGGGCTGTGCACATGAGCGGTGATTTTTGCACATCATTTGTGCGTTGCGTGAAAATCGAAGCATGCTCTATTTTGTGCGTTTTTCACGCAACGCAGGCACAATAGAACTGAATGGGGCTGCATGAAAATCACAAGCATCCACAAGCAAGTGCGGAAGCGGTGCGATTTTCACGCATGGTGGCTAGGTGACGATCGGGATGGGGACCAGATCTTTATTATTTTCCCTTATAACATGGTTATAAGGGAAAATAATAGCATTCTCAATACAGAATGCTTAGTAAAATGTGGATCGCGTGGTTGCCAATCTCTTCTTACTTCTTTAATCATGAGCTGCCAGCAAAAGGACCTGTGGTGACGTCACATCACATAGTCAAATCACATGATCCATCACCGTGGTGATGGACCATGTGATTGGACCATGTGATGAGCTCAGTGACGTCACCACAGGTCCTGAAGAAAGGGCAGAGACCGGCAGCTAGGGAGGAGATGAGTTAATTAAATTTAATTTTTTTAACCCTCAATTGACCTTCTACTAAGCATTCTGTATTAAGAATTCAATTATTTTCCCTTATAACCATGTTATAAGGGTAAATAATAAAATCTACACTACAATTAACCCGAACGCATTGCAGTCAAAACTGAACCACACAACGCAATTGCAGTCAAAACTGACTGAAATTGTGTGCTCACTCGCACCATTTCCCCGCCACGCACCCGCATCCTATCCGGCCCCAATCCGTAACTCCCATGTGAAAGAGACCTAAATCTTTCTGCCGCATTGTGTTACTGGCCTCCAGCAATGAGATGACTGCTGAACTTACCCCAGCATACACAGCACAACTTGAAGAGTGAGAGACCTATTCTGCCCTATGGGCAGTGTAGAAACTGTATTATTTCAGGATTTATTTATTTATTTTCATATAGATAATAACATATAAAACAAAACGTTTTTAAAAAAATGTTAATATAAAAATGTGTAAAAAGGTGTAGATCTCAGGTTTCCGTCAGACACCTAACTATAAAAAAGCAGACACCCAAGAGTCAGTTTACTTCTCCTATCACTAGCATACCCCACAGATAAAACAGACGTGTTCTATGAGTCGTGGTGATAAACTGGCGGCTGCAGACAGCGTCAACCAGCTGTAATAATGGGCCTGGAATCTAGAGTGTATACAGATGGCACAGCCAAGGTTTGCTGCACCTATGAGCTGTGAATACTGAACAGACCCACCTCAGACATTTCTCCTCTTTTCTAAGCAGATCAAGAATACATTAGAGGAGGATTTTGCTTTTAATAAATATTTCATGCCTTTCATCCTCTGGCGCACAAACACCCGTGTACCACACAGCATCGCTCACAGCTGGATTATGTTGGGAAAACAGATTTAGACCAGCTCAGCATAACACAGTGTTCCACATAGAACTAACCTCCTGCTCCCTGGGGGCAACCTGCCCCACTAAACCTTAGCATATAACAGACTCAGAACCATCTTAAAGGAACAAGACTTATTTTCTAAGTTTTAATGAGGCAAGTTTTTATAATGTCATATATACCTGCAAGGATTTGAACATTTTCAAAGAAAGTTATATTGGAAGTATTCACATCTCACAATAGAAGATTGAACGTGGCTTAAATCCCACAGCCAGCTCATATGTTTGTTCTTGGGAATATCCAAGATAGTCAATTATTTCAGCAATAACACAATCAGCAGACTTATGAATTGATTGCAAGAATTGGCTATCCTACAAGTTCCATTTTTCTAAATTGGTGATTGTTAACATAGGGATTATATTTTTTAAAATGTAGTCTATTTTACTACTTATGGGGAGGTCAGGTAATCTTGTTTTCTTACAGGAGCCTTCTGATGACCGTTCAATGATAAATATCAGTTTATATGAACCAAAGGGCCAGCTGACCCATACCAGTAAAAAATAAAAAAACATTGTGGTTCTCACTCTCATGAAGATGGCTGCATCGTGGCTCCTTGCTGTTTATGCTGGCTTATATGAGGGTTTATAGAGCAGGATAAACTTTATTAACCCCTTCCCGACCTCCACCGCAAACGTAACTTGGTCTTTAAACAAGGAACCTGCTCCGAAATTGAGCGGGTGCCACAGCCGAATGCTACCTGTTCTTTTACACAGCAGACACCTAGAGCTGATGTCTCTGATTCACGATAATGCCGATCACAGACATTTAACCCCTCAGATGTCACAGTCAATTCTGACTATGGATCTAAGAAGATTTTCCCTGTGAGCCCATGACAAGATGAGGGGAGCCCTTCATTTGTTATGGTAGCCTTCTAAAGCCTCTGTGACTTAAAAGAGTAATAGTTCCTATAGAGCTGTGCCCACCTGTGGATGGGGATAAGTTGTCTTATGGAGACAACACCTTTAACACAATTCACAAAATGGGTATAGACATGGCTGTACCACAGGATATCTTCAGAGGTCCTGTGGTATCCATGCCTCAACAATTCAGAGCAGTTTTGGAGATTAATCCTAATCAATAGTGTTGATCGAGCATCTCGATGCTCGGCACATGGCGGTATTCAGCCGAAAACTGCATGTGCTCGAACGCAATGCTCGAGTCTTCTCCCCGCACATTTATTGGCTGCTACGCAGCCAATAAACATGCAGGTAAGTACTGCCCTTCACTGTAATGCCATGCTATGTTGACTACTGGCATTACAGTGATTGGCTGGCCAGAACGCATCATCGGGTCCTATATAGCACCCGATGAGGAGTGTTCGGCACAGTCTTAAGGAGAGCTGTGCTGAGGAAGGGACAGACAGTGTAGGGAGTGATATAGGAATAATTGTATTAGAAAAACTTTTCAGAGACCCAAAAGTCCTTTTAAGGACTATTGTGTGTGGCAGCAGCAATATATATTTTTAGCGCAAACTGCGCTAAATAGCTAAAACTTTACAGACCCAAAAGTCCTTTTAAGGACTGTTGTGTGTGGCAGCAATATCTATTCTATCCTGCGCTAAATAGTGTGCAATATTTAGGCCGCTGCAGACAGCGACATTAGATGCGCCACATCTCCTGTGTATAGTGTGTGCATCCAAAAAATATCTGTGACATCCAGTGTACTTTTCCCGTAGACGGTGTCCGCTACGGACAGTGACATTAGCTGTGCCACATCATCTCAAGTGTAAAGTGTGCGCATCCAAAAAATATCTGTGACATCTAGTGTCCTTTCTCCGTAGACGGTGTCCGCTGCGGACAGTGACATTAGCTGCACCACATCTCCTGTGTAAAGTGTGCGCATCCAAAACATATCTGTGACATCCAGTGTCCTTTTACGGTAGACAGTGTCTGCTGCGGACAGTGACATTAGCTGCACCACATCTCCAGTGTAAAGTGTGCGCATCCCAAAAATATCTGTGACGTCCAGTGCACTTTTTCCGTAGGCGGTTTCCGCTGCGGACAGTGACATTACCTGCGCTACATCTCCAGTGTAAAGTGTGCGCATCCAAAAAATATCTGTGACATCCAGTGTCCTATTTCGGTAGATGGAGTCCGCTTCAGACATTGACATTAGCTGCGCCACATCTCCAGTGTGAAGTGTGCGCATCCCAAAAATATCTGACATCCATTGTCCTTTTTCGGTAGACAGTGTCCACTGTGGACAGTGAGATTAGCTGCGCCACATCTCCAATGTAAAGTGTGTGCATCAAAAAAATATCTGTGACATCCAGTGTACTTTTTCCGTAGACGGTTTCCGCTGCGGAGAGTGATATTACCTTGTGCTACATCTCCAGTGTAGAGTGTGCGCATCCCAAAAATATCTGTGACATCCAGTGTCCTTTTTCGGTAGACGGTGTCCGCTGCGGACAGTGACATTAGCTGCGCCACATCTCCAGTGTGAAGTGTGCGCATCCCAAAAATATCTGTGACATCCATTATCCTTTTTCGGTAGACGGTGTCCGCTGTGGACAGTGACATTAGCTGCACCACATCTCCAGTGTAAAGTGTGTGCATCCCCAAAAAAATCAGGGACATCCAGTGTACTTTTTCGGTAGACGGTGTCCGCTGCGGACAGTGACATTAGCTGCGCCACATCTCCAGTGTGAAGTGTGCGCATCCCAAAAATATCTGTGACATCCAGTGGCCGTGATTCTGATGGTGCACGCAGAGGCCGTGGCCCCGGGCACGATGAAACTGTGCTTGCTGCCAGAGCACAAGAAAAACAATCATCCTTGATACCTAGCTTCATGTCACTAGCAACCTCTCCACCACCAGCATGATCCGCCACATTGCATCCAAGCACCATAATAAGTGGGACGACTGCCTGGGTCCACAATCTGTGTCTGCGGGTCACACCACTGCCTCCTCTTCCCCAGTGTTACGTGCTGGCCAATCCCCTGTCGAAGGCGCAGGCCCGGATGTCTCCTGTCCTTCCGTGTCCCAGCGCAGCGTACAAATGTCCTTACCTGAGGCATTTGAACGCAAGCGCAAATACCCAGCCACCCATCCACAGGCCATAGCACTAACTGTGCAGCTTTCCAAATTACTGGCCCTCTAAATGTTGCCATTTAGGCTTGTGGACAGTGAGGTCTTCTGCAGCCTGATGTCGGCATCCGTCCCGCGTAACACAGTTACCAGCCGCCACTATTTTTCAAAGTGTGCCTGCCTTACACCAACATGTGTCCCGTAACATCACAAGTGCCCTGACCAACGCAGTTCCTGGGAAGGTCCACTTAACCACGGACACATGGACAAGTTCATTCGGCCAGGGACGCTACATTTCCCTGATGGCACACTGGGTGAATGTTGTGGAGGCCGGGAGCAAGTCGTACCCTGGGATAGAACAGGTGCTACCGACTACAAGGATTGCGGGCCCTACTGTAAGTCGATCAGGGTTTCCGCCAGCACTTACATTAGTGACTCCAACCCCCACTTCTCCTCCTCCGCCTACTCCTCCACTTCCACCTCCGAATTATCCACGTATAGCACCAGTCAGCCATTAGTCGGTAGCTGGAAGCAGTGTAACAATGCAGTAGGGAAGCGGCAACAGGCCGTGCTGAAGCTGATATACTTAGGGGACAAACAGCACACTGCAGCAGAGCTGTGGCAGGGGATAAGAGACCAGACTGAGCTGCGGCTCTTGCCACTCAACCTGGAACCAGGCATGGTTGTGTCTGATAATGGCGTTAACTTGGTGGCGGCTTTGGAGCTCACACACATCCCATGCCTAGTCCACGTTTTAAACTTAGTGGTTCAGCGGTTTCTCAAAACCTACCTCAATTTGCCTGAGCTACTGGTGAAGGTGCGCCGCATGTGTGCACATTTCCGCAAGTCATCGACAGCTTCAGCCGGTCTGTCAACGCTGCAGCAGCGCTGGAAATTGCCAGCTCACTGTCTGTTGTGGATGTCTGACCTCTGTGAGGTTTTAAAAAACTTTGAGGAATCAACACAGATGGTGAGCGGCTATAATGCTATTATCAGCGTAACCATCCCACTTCTTTGTCTACTCAAACGTCCGCTGCTCACAATTAAAGACGACGCTTTGCATGTGGGAGAGGTGGAAATGGGAGAAGACATTACACAGGATAATAGCCAGACCACCCTCAGTTCATCTTCTCAGCACGAATTGGACGATGAAGAGGAGGAGGAGCAGGAGACAGTTGTCTCCGCTACAGAGGGTAGTACCCATGGAAGTTTAATTCCATCTGTTCAGCATGGGTGGGCAGAAGAGGAGGAAGAGGATGAGGAGATTGAGAGTGATCCTCCTGATGACGACAGCGAAGTCTTGCCTGTTGCTACTCTGACACACATGGCTGAATTCATGTTAGGCTGCCTTTCCCGCAACCCGCGCGTTATACACATCTTAGACAACACAGATTACTGGTTGTTCACCATTCTCGACCCCCGCTACAAATAGAACTTCTCATCTCTCATTCCTCTGGTGGAGAGGACGGGCAAAATGATGTAATACCAGAAGGTCCTTGTTGAAAAATTGCTCCAAAAATTTCCATATGACAACGCTGGTGTTCCTTGGGCAACAGAGTCCGTAGTTCCTTGGGCAACCAAGGAGGGGAGACAAGGTTAACACACAGCAGTTCCAACAGAGGCAGGGCAACACTTTCCAAGGCCTGGGACAGTTTCATGACACCCCGTCAGCACCCTGACCTTGATGCGCGGCCTACTGTCACAAGGAGGGGAACATTTTGGAAGATGATGGAGTACATAGCAGACCGTGTCAGCGTCCTCTATGATCCCTCAGTGCCTTACAACTACTGGGTGTCCAAGCTGGACACATGGCACGAACTGGCGCTCTACACCTTGGAGGTGCCGGCCTTCCCTGCCGCCAGCGTTTTTTCTGAGCAGGTATTAAGTGCTGCTGGTGGCATTATAACAGATAAGCGTATCCACCTGTCAACTGAAAATGCTGACAGGTTGACTCTTATAAAAATGAACAAGGCCTGGATTGACCATGCTTCTCGACTCCACCAGAGGAAAGCTGATGAACATAAAGGCACTTTAAATGTGTTGTTTATAATGTACTGTTAAATACATAAAGGGAATCAACTCGGTAAAGGAAGAGAGCATATTTAAAAGAAGAAAAACTACCACAAGAGGACACAGTTTTAAATTAGAGGGGCAAAGGTTTAAAAGTAATATAAGGAAGTATTACTTTACTGAGAGAGTAGTGGATGCATGGAATAGCCTTCCTGCAGAAGTGGTAGCTGCAAATACAGTGAAGGGGTTTAAGCATGCATGGGATAGGCATAAGGCCATCCTTCATATAAGATAGGGCCGGGGGCTATCCATAGTATTCAGTATATTGGGCAGACTAGATGGGCCAAATGGTTCTTATCTGCCGACACATTCTATGTTTCTATGTTCTATGTTACTGAATAAACTGTATTTCCATGCACCCCTACCACCACAAACAAGGGTATATGGTTGAATCTTCCTTTTCTTATCCTCCTCCTCTTCCATTATATCAGCATGCCTATTCGTCGCATATAATGCCCTCGCATATATGCACTTCGCATATAATGTTTTATAGGCTCAGCTCACCTGCAGGCCCTCGCATATAATTTTATAGATAGTCAGCTCACCAGCAGGTCCTCACCTACAATCTTTTACAGGGTAAGCTCACCTGTAGGCCCTCGCATATAATTTTTTAGAGGGTCAACTCAGCTTCAGGCCCTCACATATAATGTTTTACAGAGTCAGCTCACCTGCAGGCCCTCGCATATAATTTTTTAGAGGGTCAGCTCACCAGCAGGCCCTCGCATATAATTTTTTAGAGGGTCAGCTTACCAGCAGGCCCTCACCTACAATCTTTTACAGGGTCAGCTCATCTGCAGGCCCTCGCATATAATGTTTTACAGGGTCAGCTCACCGGCCCTGGCATATAATTTTTTAGAGGGTCTGTTCATCTGCAGTCTCTTGCATATAACTTTTTACAGGGTCAGCTCACCTGTAGGCCCTCACCTATAATCTTTTACAAGGTCAGCTCACCTTCAGACCCTCGCATATAATGTTTTACAGGGTCAGATCATCTGCAGGCCCTTGCATAAAATCTTTTACAGGGTCAGCTTACCTGCAGGCCCTGGCATATAATGTTTTAGAGGGTCAGATCACCTGCAGGCCCTCACCTACAACCTTTTAGAGGGTCATCTCACCTGCAGGCCCTCACATGTAATGTTTTAGAGGGTCAGCTCACCCGCAGGCCCTCTCCTAAAATCTTTTACAGGGTTAGCTCACCTGCATGCCCTCGCATATAATGCTTTAGAGGGTCAGCTCACCAGCAGGCCCTCACCTACAATCTTTTAGAGGGTCAGCTTACCTGCAGGCCCTTGCATATAATGTTTTACATGGTCAGCTCACCTGCAGGTCCTCACCGACAATATTTTACAGGGTCAGCTCACCTACAGGCCCTCGCATAAATTTTTTTAGAGGGTCAGCTCACCACTAGGCCCCTTGCATCTAATGTTTTACAGGGTCAGCTCACCAGCAGGCCCTTACCTACAATCTTTTACAGGGTCAGCTCACCTACAGGCCCTTGAATATAATTCTTTAGAGGGTCAGCTCACCAGCAGGCCATCAATCATAATTTTTCAAGGGTGTATGATGCCTATGTGTAATAAAGGGTGTATTGGAGTGCCCATTCCTTTTAATTTTTGGAAGACCTTTCACTTAGTGCATAGACTTTATGAGTGTAGGAGTCCCTCTACCTGAACATTTGTACCACAATGTATATGAGGCCCTCCTTTATGTGATATACAGGTTGTATCCGAGTGCCTCTTCCTTGTAATTTTTGGCAGCACTTGCACTTTATAAATTCAAGTAAATATACAGGAAAGAATGTTTCCTAACAATTTTTCCTCTAAAATCGATTTTATCTTTGGTTTTGTGCGTATTATTGTTAGTCTGTAAAAGTGGCATACTACTCAGACAACATTGTTCCCAGCAGCGACCTGGGAGTCCAAGATGCTTTTCCCGAACCATTTTAGTGGTGTTTCCATCAATGTTTCACCTTTTGATGTGAACCAGACACCCTCCCCTCTTCAGAGCAGGGGTTGTCTGGTTTAATGCTTCGGTTTTCCTATTGACTTCTATTGTGCTCGGGTGCTCGGCAGAGTACCCGAGGATCCCGAGGTGTTCGGCCTGAGCATCCGAGAACTTTGGTGCTCGATCAACACTACTAATCAACATTACCAAGGTTGTTTTAATGTGTTTTTTTGCGTAGGGCTCGTTGCTCTTCCAAGACTCTGAATGCCATACAGGCTATAAAGATCATTCTGTAATCTCCTCCTATATAATGGAAAAACATTGCCTTCTTATTTATTATGGGTAGGAAATTTCCATCTTTTTAATGGCTATGAAGGCACAGCTATCCAGCTGTTGTATCACCTCATTACCGTGACTTGGCCAGTTTGAGAGATGACTACTTTTTCCAGAGCACACCTTGAAGACTTTCTAATTGTTAATAAACCTTGCTGTTAACCTGATTTTATACTCTGTTTACTGCCTTATTTTGCACAGTTTTTTTTTATTGTAGGAATAGTTACGCTAGCTCAGAAGGGTTTCACGTTTTTTATGATTATTGCATGCAAAATTTGCTGTTAAATTAGTAATAAGATTATCACCTATTGATGGAATGTGTTGTGTGAGATCTCTTATGGGACATTAAACAGATGGCTGTGTATTTTTAACCATGACACAGTTCTTGATGCTTGTCATGGAGGATCTCACTTTAAAAATGGTCAGTACTAAAAGTAGTTCATTAACACCGCAAGAAGCATTGACTTTCTAGTCACAATTGACATGATAGCCAGGAACATAGGTTATTTGCATATAAAAGAAAGATATCTACATTTATTATGGGAAATAAATCTAGAAAGGAACTAGGGCACACAATATAAGGCATTGTTAATCATGTATTTTTGCCTTCAGTATCTGAAGGACCACCTACATAGTATGGATATTATATCACCATAGACAATTTTGTCTAGTAGTCCATATTTTTAAAGAGTCATGTCACCTGACAGTGTAACCTGTGTGATCTTAAAGGGGAGGGGCGGACTGGGAACTTAAAGTGGCCCTCAAAAAAAATACTAAAAGTGGCGCCATTATGTAGTCGGTCCTAACTGATGGGAGGCAGGGCCAGAACATCCATATTGTGACACATTATACCACGCCAACAGAGCCAAATACCACAGTCCATCACAAAATACCAGCAGCACAAGATACATCCCCCAAAACTTCCACTGGCCGGCCATGAGGGGGGCTCAGGCGGCCCCCTTGACATCGACCCACCGGGAAATTTCCCTTTAAACTCTATGGCCAATCTGCCCCTGTAAAAGGGGTTATGGCATGATTGATATAAAAAATTATAACTAGACATAATATGATCTAACGAAGCTAGAAACAACCCTGTACCTCACTGTAACTGCCACAGCTTCTAACAGAAGATAATGCTGGTGGCAATTGAAGATTTAAACTGAGCATGTGCAACCATCTCACTGAGGTAGACAAAGAAATGAGGAAAATAACAAACAGCAGGGGGCGCTATACAGATATATTTTATTAAGTAACTCAGTGGTTATACTACAATTTTAATTCCATACAATTAAAACTGTATTAAGAGCCGGGTGCTAATTTGAAAAACCCCTTTAACCAAAGCATAAGACTTGAGGGCCAAATAGTTTTTTTGTCGCTATGTGGCTCCTAAACTAGGAGCTTAGATGTGATTACATTTAGAGCTAAATCTTGGTCCAGGATATGAACTGTGGCCTTGAAAATAACATTTATGAAATACTTTTTTATATTGGTAAAGTGGAGTTTCTTTTGTGTTACAAATGTTTCTTACTTGCACATGATCATAGATGGGAAGCGATTTTATTATTTTGGATAGAGTGTATAGACAATGATATGAGCCCTACTTACTTCAGGATGACAACTTCCATTTGTATTTTATTACGGTGTATATGACTGACCCATGCCTACTTTAGCATAGTGATTGCGAAGCATCTGATTTTCTGTATCTTTTTAAGGGCTTCATAACATGGGTGGCATGTGGTTTACATGCTCTGAAAAAGGACTGATATATTTATGAATAAGTCAGATCAACTGGATTTGTATTTTCTCTTGAAGTTATTTCGCTAGTCATTGTACTGGCTTTCTCAATTAGACGTGTACAAGAAATCTCTGACATTAAATATTGGCGACTCATGCTTTAGTCAGCAAAATCTGTTTATCATAAACAGCACCAGGTTAAGGACCTCATGGAGGTAAGATTTCCATCGCAATTTGCATGAATGAAACTATTCAGTGCAATTGAACAGCATTGGGAGAGGTGTTAGAATGGCATTGTAAGTGTCAGATTGACACATTTCATGTTAAAGAGGAGCTGTCACCTCTCCTGTCATGTCTGTTTAAGTAAGTACTTGCATTCCTCATGTAATAACAATTCTGGAGCATGTATTCTAATGACTGTATGCTGTGCCATTCCTGTATTATTGCTGCTAGAAGTTTACAAATAATTTGCCTGCAGTAAAGGTATTGCCGGGTGTTACTAGTGGCAGGTATGTCTGACTGTCCAATCAATGCTGCTGTTGTAAAACTATGCAGGGACCCCGCCCCCCCCCCCCCCCCCCAAAAAAAAAAAAAAAAGAAAAATGGAAACACCCCTCTGTACCTTTACAGCAGGATACTAGCAATTTATTCATAACTTCTAGTAGAAATAATACAGGAATGGCACAACATAGAGCCATAAGAATAGATTCTCCAGAATTGTTATTACATGGGGAATGCATCAAACTATTAAAACAGGAATATCAGGGGAGGTGACAGGTCCTCTTTAAATGCTGCAATGGATTATTTACGGTAAGAGCAGTGAGACTATGGAACTCTCTGCCTGAGGAGGTGGTGATGGTGAGTACAATAAAAGAGTTCAAGCGGGGCCTGGATGTATTTCTGGAGCGTAATAATATTACAGGCTATAGCTACTAGAGAGGGGTCGTTGATCCAGGGAGTTATTCTGATTGCCTGATTGGAGTCAGGAAGGAATTTTTTCCCCCTAAAGTGGGGAAAATTGGCTTCTACCTCACAGGTTTTTTTTGTCTTCCTCTGGATCAACTTGCAGAATAACAGGCCGAACTGGATGGACAAATGTCTATTTTCGGCCTTATATACTATGTTACTATGTTAATGAATGAAACTAAGATTATTTTGATGTTACATGAGTCCAACTTCACTAATAAATGAGAATTGGACACATTGGGGGTCGGTTATTAAGACCAGCGGTTTAGACCCCCGTGCTCTGAATGCGGCTGCTCTGGCGGTGGATCGCCAAAGTTATGTAGAGGCGCCGCTTCTAAATGTAAGCCAGTTTCCTTGCTGGCTTATGTTTAGACCATTTTCAGGCATATAAAATGGTAAATGAGAGAGGCCCACGCAAAGCCCACTATTTTTAGATCTGGTGTTAGCGGGTAAAAAGCCACAGATTGCAGTGCAACTAACCGTTGTGCCGCAATCTGCTCCTGAAATGTTTTTTCAACAAATACATCCACAGTTAAAAATGTCCTAAAGTTAGAAACCGCTTCATGTTATAAGAACTAATTAAATCTTTGACCAAATTTTTACCATCATTGAAGAACATTGGTTGGATAAATGTTACTTGGCATCCAAAATGTTTACGATAAGTAATCTCCAAATTTTCTTATCCAACCTCGACCTTACACTTACTGTCTCCCAGAAAAATCTGAAGGATGCATAATTATTTGGTGCATGCTACTTTCCTCCTAATTAATTAGCTTTCCTTCACTTTAGGAATCTATCACTTAATCACCCACCTCACACTTATGTAGGAAGAATTTTAAAGAATCAGCTTGTGAAAAGTGTTTCAAGGGTTGTAGGTCTCCTGCTACCCTTGAATTTTAATGCATGTCTCCATTCTCAAAGTAGGATCAAACTCATTACTTTACTCTGACAAGCCTGTTTGTCTAACCTGAGCATCCGCAGCCTTTCCAGTGTAACTAATTCCTCCAAGGAATTAGTTTCAGATCTGTAAAATTCCAATGTATGCCACTTTTCCAATGCACATCTAATTTAATTTTTAAAAAGTAGCGCAGCCACTCACCTCTGACCTGCAGATCCATTAGGCAGGAGGAAGCTACGGATAAGGGTTACAGAACCTACAGCAAATTACATTGGCTTTTTATTTTATTTACGTAGGCTATATCTATACAATATCTGTGTCTGCAACCTGATAACCTAATTCATAGGCAAGACGATGCTGAGATGGGGATCTTTCTTTTCTCTTATTTACCGTGAAGTATAAAAGTAAAGTTGGCAGGAAAATATGGAGATTCTTTTAGATGTTTGCTTGAGTAAATGGAAACAGAATAATGTAAATTTGTAGTCCGTTTTCACCTGTAAATATTAGGCCTTGTGCACACAAACGTATTTTCTTTCCGTGTCCGTTCCTTTTTTTTTTTGCGGACCGCATGCGGAACCATTCATTTCAATGGGTCCACAAAAAAAATAAAGGAAGTTACTCCATGTGCATTCTGTTTTGGTATGTCCGTATTTCTGTTCCGCAAAAAAATAAAACATGTCCTATTATTGTCCGCATCATGGACAAGGATAGTACTGTTCTATTAGGGGCTAGCTGTTCCGTTCTGCAAAATTTAGAGTGTACACGGACGGCATCCGTGTTTTTTACGGATCCGTTTTTTGCGGACCGCAAAATACATATGGTCGTGTGCATGAGGCCTTAGAGTGAGAATTTCTTGGAATTTGTTTCAGGTCCAATTTCCAACAATCAGTCATCAGATTTGATTCAGGTCCGAATAAATTTGACATCAATTTAAAGGGCCCCAGTTGCCCTGAAAAGTCATGTATGCCACTCTGGTGTCTCCTAGTAGAGTATCCAAGCCCATTGAAGCTCATTAATGGCAAAACAGTATTGTCAAAGTGACAGTGACAAATGTGTCTATGGGTAAACAGATAGTAAAAGTTTAATTTAAAAAATGGTCCAAAAATGATCACTTTTTGATGGCAGATATCTTCTTCTCTGTCTTCGGGCCTGTAAAATGGTGGCTGCCATTTTGAGCAATGTGTTTGAAATAAATTACAAAAGTTTTGCTTAAATCTAAATGGGGGGGGGGGGGGCATTAATTCAATCTGTTTACAATCACTTCATTTATCTGCAGTGGATGTGATAAATATAATATGTCTGATTTTCCTTAATGCAAAGATTTCAGCAGTCATTATATTTTTAGAGGGGTGTGGTATTTATTTAGAAACAGCGCCATTCTTGGACATGTCTGGTATTGCAATTCAGCCTCATTCATTTAGATCAGGCTGAGCTGTAACACTAGACACAGCCCATGGGCAAAAGCAGTGCTGTTTCACTTAGCCACCAAATATAAAGCCACCAACCTTTCAACAGTGATCTAAGGCTGATGGAGGTTGGAGGGTCTGATCGGAGGTCTGATGAGGGTTCGATATGAGACTGATGGTTTGATCTGAGGTCTGATGAGGGTCTGATCTGTGTCTAATGAAGGCTGAGGGTCTGATGAGGATCTGAGGTCTGATGGAGCTTGGGGGTATGAAGTTTGAGTTCCGTTCTGATGTGCGATGAAGAATGGCGGTCCGATTTGTGGGTCTGATAAGGATTTGGTGTCTGATCTGGAGTTTGATTATTTTCCTCCTCTAAATCCTAGGTGCATCCGGTTTGTCTTATAGTACAAAAAAACACAGGAAAAAGGTGCCCCATCCCCACTGAACATTGTGTATGCACTAGTTTGGGTCCTCATCTTGGTCAGTTGTGCTAAAAGGCACAGCTCTCAAATAGACTTCGGGATATATTGCAGGTATGCTGCACTCCTAGGGTTGACAAGAAAAACCTCCAGTCGGTGATTGAGTCCTCAAAGACAGAAAAAAATCCTAGGTTGCGATGACCCCCAAAAAGATTCTTGATGATGACCAACTTGTTAAAGAAGTTGATATTCTTTTATTCTGTTAAATTGTATTGCATTTCTGGATACATTGTAATGCACCTCTTTTTCAGACATAGATAACAGACATAAGTTAAATTCCATAAGAAAAAAATATAGTGTAAATAGCTAAAAAACAAAAAGGCACCAATCCCGCCCACAGGTGCGGTGAGAAACAGAGGTGAAATCAGATTAAAACATATTGGCAATTGGAACAAACATAATATACAAATGTCATTATTTGTTTCTTTTGTTAGAAACTCAAATTATCAATTTGAGGGCATAAAGATAAAGCTTGTTGTAGGAAATATACATGAAAAACTTTCCATGGTATAGCAGGCAGTGTGATCTTCCCTTCATGCTGTCATACATCGCTATGGAGTGTCTATGCATGTGTCATCTGGAACTTGAGGTGAATGGGACCAGTGGTGCGCCAGAGGCTGAACAAAAGTGGGGACATCTCAGCAGGATTTGATTTTGTTGAAGTTGCATCACAATATTGATACATTGTGATATAAATTTAAGTATGGATATATCGTAAGTATGTATGCTCAGTTATCATTTAATCTCATTACTGGACATTGGAATACCATGATAAGGAAGGTTTTGGCTTTGTCAGATCTTGAAGATGGGCTCTTTGTCTGGGTGGTAAATACCGGAAGCAATGTTTATTTTAGTGAAAATATATTAGTTTTGGGACTTGATGGCAAGGCTTCTTCAGCGAAAGGCACACATTAAATATTGGGAGCTTAATCTAGCGCAGCACAATCCTGTCTTCTAACTACCACATAACATTCCACACAGTCCACACATGCACATTTGAAAACTTGGCTGGATGGGATCAGTGGTGTGCATCCAGACAAAGTTTTCATGTGCGCATGCATGGACTGTACGGAATGAAGAGATTAGAGGTAACCAGTGTGAAGTTCCAACATGCCTCTATGAAATACAAGCAACTCACTTTTTTTCCTGTTCCTCCTTTACAAAAAAAGGCTAGGTTCTCATCACTGTTTTGTTTTCTGTTCTTCAGATCCATCAGAAGAACAGAAAAAGAAAGCTGATCCTTTATTTTGAGCATTCGCTGTGCTCACTTTGTATCCGTTTTAGCCACTTCTGTCTGAGATCCATTATTTTTGATCGGAGAAAAAGCCCTCCACGCTAGACATCAACAATAATGGATCTCAGACATAAATAGCTAAAAGAGATGCACAATGAGCACAACGGATGCTCAAAATAAATCATCTTTTTTATTTTTTTCTGTACTTCCAGTTGATCAGAAGAACAGAAAATGAAACGATGATGTGAACCTAACCTTAGAGTCCATTAAGTAGCATACATTGTGTCAATATAAATAGGACAGTCTAATGGGGGCAAATACTCTTTCCAAAGCAATATGAACCCTCATTAATATATATACCAATAGTGATGAGCGGTAGCGGCAATATTCGAATTTGCAATATTTCGCTAATATTTGATAGAATATTCGTCATATTCGCAAATTCGAGATTATTTTCTTGATCGCAAAAAATCGGCAATGTAATATTCGTGTAATCCGCGCGAAATACGGGCGTGGGTCACTATAGCTACATTTTCCAAGCTGCTAGAAGTTTCCTGAGACTGGAGAAAATGGTTGGCACGGCAGAACATTACAATAGCTTTGCGAAATCGGCACTAATGATGTGAATATTTTGGCGCAAAACATGCAACTTCACATTTTGACTGGTCTGACTACTTATTAGTGATTGGTGCACTAAGTATTGTTGTGAACATGTGACATCACAGCACTTTGTATGTATGTATGTATGTATGGACAGCAGAACCTATCAGCTACACTACAGGGAGTGCAGAATTATTAGGCAAGTTGTATTTTTGAGGATTAATTTTATTATTGAACAACAACCATGTTATCAATGAACCCAAAAAACTCATTAATATCAAAGCTGAATATTTTTGGAAGTAGTTTTTAGTTTGTTTTTAGTTTTAGCTATTTTAGGGGGATATCTGTGTGTGCAGGTGACTATTACTGTACATAATTATTAGGCAACTTAACAAAAAACAAATATATACCCATTTCAATTATTTATTTTTACCAGTGAAACCAATATAACATCTCAACATTCACAAATATACATTTCTGACATTCAAAAACAAAACAAAAACAAATCTGTGACCAATATAGCCACCTTTCTTTGCAAGGACACTCAAAAGCCTGCCATCCATGGATTCTGTCAGTGTTTTGATCTGTTCACCATCAACATTGCGTGCAGCAGCAACCACAGCCTCCCAGACACTGTTCAGAGAGGTGTACTGTTTTCCCTCCTTGTAAATCTCACATTTGATGATGGACCACAGGTTCTCAATGGGGTTCAGATCAGGTGAACAAGGAGGCCATGTCATTATATTTTCTTCTTTTATACCCTTTCTTGCCAGCCACGCTGTGGAGTACTTGGACACGTGTGATGGAGCATTGTCCTGCATGAAAATCATGTTTTTCTTGAAGGATGCAGACTTCTTCCTGTACCACTGCTTGAAGAAGGTGTCTTCCAGAAACTGGCAGTAGGACTGGGAGTTGAGCTTGACTCCATCCTCAACCCGAAAAGGCCCCACAAGCACATCTTTGATGATACCAGCCCAAACCAGTACTCCACCTCCACCTTGCTGCCGTCTGAGTCGGACTGGAGCTCTCTGCCCTTTACCAATCCAGCCACGGGCCCATCCATCTGGCCCATCAAGACTCACTCTCATTTCATCAGTCCATAAAACCTTAGAAAAATCAGTCTTGAGATATTTCTTGGCCCAGTCTTGACGTTTCAGCTTATGTGTCTTGTTGAGTGGTGGTCGTCTTTCAGCCTTTCTTACCTTGGCCATGTCTCTGAGTATTGCACACCTTGTGCTTTTGGGCACTCCAGTGATGTTGCAGCTCTGAAATATGGCCAAACTGGTGGCAAGTGGCATCTTGGCAGCTGCACGCTTGACTTTTCTCAGTTCATGGGCAGTTATTTTGCGCCTTGGTTTTTCCACACGCTTCTTGCGACCCTGTTGACTATTTTGAATGAAACGCTTGATTGTTCGATGATCACGCTTCAGAAGCTTTGCAATTTTAAGAGTGCTGCATCCCTCTGCAAGATATCTCACTATTTTTGACTTTTCTGAGCCTGTCAAGTCCTTCTTTTGACCCATTTTGCCAAAGGAAAGGAAGTTGCCTAATAATTATGTACACCTGATATAGGGTGTTGATGTCATTAGACCACACCCCTTCTCATTACAGAGATGCACATCACCTAATATGCTTAATTGGTAGTAGGCTTTCTAGCCTATACAGCTTGGAGTAAGACAACATGCATAAAGAGGATGATGTGGTCAAAATACTCATTTGCCTAATAATTCTGCTCACAGTGTATATCACTATCTAACCTACACTGACTATCTCCCACTAACTATCTGTATTATATATATAAACTAACTAACTAACTATCTATCTAATGTAATGACACAGGAAAGCAGAGAGCTCAGCAATGACACTGCTGTCTCTCTCAGATCTACAAAATACTGCATACAAGGGCTGCTGGGGAGGTTCTTATATAGTAAGAGGCAACTTTCCTATTGGTTGCTAGGGATGTTGCTAAGCTCAGACAAAGACATTGCAGCCTTCTCATTGGCCCACAAGCAAGAAGGGAGGTTACTGATGAGAAAAAAATCTAGAAAATTCAAAATGACGAATATACTGTATATCACTATATTCTAAATATTTGCAAATTTTCGAAGTGCCAATATTCGCGATTAATATTCGCTATTCGAATATTCGCGCCCAACACTAGTTACCAAGTATAACATTCCATTCGATCTCCTTATCTCAGTGCTAAGTTCTTTATCTAATTTCCTCGTATACTATTGTAGCTTTATCAAAGATATTAGAACAATATCAGTGACAAAAAGGTGTCTAGTAGAGATGAGCGAATCGCTTAAAATTTTATTAAATTTTCATTCAGCTGAGTTGGTTGACCAATTCGGGTGCAAATAGATGCCACCTGAATCAAACATGCTCCAACTGGCCTGTACATTTATGTATTATACTCTGAGGACTCCTAGAACTCTCTTTCTCCATCGTTTCTCACGTTAAAAAAGTATATATTGTTTCCTCTCTCTTTCCTTAAAATTATTTTTTTTTTTTTACAAAATTTAGGTTGACTGATTAGATTAGAATCAATTTGCTAATCTCTCGTGTCTAGTATCTCCTTTCCTTCCTGATTATTTAGATACCATTTCAAACATGCTATTGCGACCCCTTCAAAAACAACTAAATGTGTAGAAGTATACAAGTTATAGTATACATATATATAAGAAAAAAATTATTTTGCAATAATTAGAATTCTGTTATAGACTTTATTATGCATGCACAGAGGGAGCAGAGACATTGTTTTCTCAGAGACACAAAACTTTTCATGGATTTGCATTATTTATGTTCCCTATTTGTACAGTATATGGAGGCATTTCTTATCTGTGTTCACAAAGGACATTTGCCTTATGACTACATTGTACTGCACAGAACCTGTGATCAGCTGCCATGTAAAGACAAATAGCACACAAGAGAGTTTATCTGCTAGACACACTATGGACGACAACAAGACTACCGTAAATCTTAAAAATACAGAGGGAGGGAGGATGAATCAAATGTTAGTATTCATTTGTGAATTAAAATGTTTTATTCATAAAAGATGATTGTAGATATACATTGTATAATGTACTGAGAGAATTTATAACAAACAGAGAAATAAACAAATTTCGATGGCCACTTGGGCAATGGTACTTCAGGTAATGACGGAGAAAACTAAACATGTCAGTAAGAGTTTTCAAAAGTTTTATATACTTGTTTGTGAAGGATTTTTCGTGAATATGTGTGGTTTTGCAAGACGCAAGATGGACCAGCTTTGGTCTAAGGCTACCTGCACATGATGAAGATTTGTATGTAGAAACTTCCCAAGAAATCTGCTCCAAAATCATACAAAAACCCACATAAATCCTCATTGTTAATTGTGGCTTTAAATTGATTTTTGTGTGTTTTTTATGTGTTTGTTACAGATTTTGGTGCAGATTTTTTCCGTATGTTTAAAACCCCATTGAATTGCATGGGGAAAACCAGTCTACAGAAGGCGCGGAATCACACAAACAATTGACATGCTGCAGACTTCAAAGTGCACACAGCAGGTCAGTTTCTGCGCGGAAGATAAAAGCAAAGTGTATATGAGATTTATCTAACCTCATACACACTGCTGATACTACACTGCTCGTATTACATTGCTGTTTTTTCGCACAAAAATCTGTGCGGAAAAACTGAGTAGTCAGTGTGCCAGTAGCCTAAAGTAATCTAAGGAGACTGGACCAACAGAGGGCATCCCTGCTATTCACCATTAGAACAACCTTTTTCAATGAAGAAGTGGTCTGGTCATTTCTTGTTGAGGATTACACTGGAGAGTCCACAGTCATAGACTGATAAAAATGCACTTCACTCCTGACTAATATTTCAGTCCTCCAGAAGAACTAACTATTCCCTCCCCACAACCTCATCTAATGATGCCTCTCCTCATCCCTAACTAAACCCACAAGGCAAGTAAATATATTAATGACCAAGAAGGTGTACAATTTATTTTCCAAGCCTGCCACTTCTGACAACAACAAAAAATACCTAGTACCTTTTAGGTGACCCATTGACTGACCCAAGCCACTATTCTACCACTACTACTTTACCACACATATTGAGATCTCTGTACTTAGTTCTTTATGTACTGTATGTTGTCTACTGAACATGGCTACTGCTAGTTACTCTAATTCTTTCATATAAAAGATGAGGCCTGTAGGCCCACCATCAAAGCTAGGATCTGATACCCCTCTGTATGATGCATTTACTATATATATATATATATATATATATATATATGTGTTTAATTTTTTCCAAAGATATGATTTTCATGACTTTGCTTGCGTCCCGAGTCTCAGTGATGTCAAATTTCAAGAAGATTGGATAATATTTAGGGGTTGCACACATTGATCACTTTTATTACTACTCTCACTCCTGTACCTAGGAGGTTGGTCTGAAAAAACAACTTCACTTTCAGGATCCCAGGGGCAGAAGTCAGAAAAGTGCCCTCACAGTTGCTAAGAGACACCTTTGGCATCTGTCAGAAGCAAATGCAGGATTGGCTTTTTTGGACAAACGTATTACTCAGGCTGTTAAGGAAAATATGACTGAAATTTAGAAACCAAACCTGCAAAGAAAAAGGAAATTAAATGATTAGAGGGTAAAAACCTAGTTTTTGAAGGAAAAGACCTGAGCCATTTTGTTTCTAATTAAAAAAAAGACGTTCTTTGAATTGTTTGGGATCCACGATGTGACAGAATACTGCAGTGATTCTCTAAGAAGCCATGTGAACGCTCTTAAGGTGGTCAATGATACAGCAGAAAGAGGAATTGCTCTAATAAAAAAGTTTAACGAGTCGGTCGGGGGCGAACAACAAAAACAATTCTTGTTGAGGGTAGTCGAGCATCACAGAAAAGTCGTCACCAAGCTAACAAAGGAAGGGATTGCATTGTTCAAAGTTGATTAATATAACACATGCTTTGCTTGTCATACTACCTATTAATCTTAGTGTGATTTCTAGTTTTCCCAATAAAAGTAATTAACATTGAAAAATCTTAGTTTTTGCCTACTTTTACAAAACTGATCAAAGTGTGCAACCTCTAAATATTATCCAATCTTCTTGAAATTTGGCATACCGGTATATATCTTTTACATCACTGAGACTCGGGGGTAAGCAAAGTCTGCAAAAACTTTACATTTCATTTTTTTCCTTTACAAAATGAAACACCCTAATATATATATATATATATATATATATATATATATATATATATATATATATATATATATAATGTTGAGGATTATTGAATGTATGGCCAGATTCTGTTTAGGGGGGGAAATGTCTCACTTCTCCTTTATAATGTTTGTTGTGTTCTGTATCGGTGACATATAATGGGATATAGCTACAGAGGAGCTATCTTGGGTACCATTCAATAATTCTGGGGTCAGTGGGTGTTATAAGGGGCTCTGAGCACCAGTGCTAAAGCTTGATACCGAGCAACCTCCTGTGGAATCACATGCTGTATTCTGTAATGTAATGTGCCTGGTGTTATGAAAAGCTAATTTTGGACTGTCAGGGAACTGCACCAATCTGTCCCTTTTCGCAAACAATTTTTCCTGGGAGCTTGACACTCCATCAATACAAATAATGGGAAAAGTCTCCCTGAAGTGAATTTTTAAAAGTTGACATCTGTGTTCTTACCACGGGCATTCTATATGGATCTAAAATGTCATTTATCAACATCAGTTACAAAGACAAAAAAAAAAGAAAACACATACGTCTCTGTTGACAAAGCGACGTTTCTCATCGCAGATCGTAACTGGAGGAGAATCATCACCCTGTAAAGCGAGTTAACATGTCATCCACCGGTGTATTCTACCTGTTCAAGTTCCATTAGTTACTATTAAACTTCATGCAGCGTCAACATATTACACAGTGCTGTACAACAGTAATATATCATAGCGTTCTGGTTGCAAGGGAACATAAACATGAATAAACATAATGCAGGCTCCCAGGGGCATAATTATAATTCATAAGGCTACATAGCAAAATAAGATGGGGCTCACACCACCTAGTGTAAGAGAACTAAAACAGCAGCATAAGTAGCAATATTTAAAAGTATGTATAATAGCACCATATATCAGAAAAAACACATTATAGCAAAAAGTCACTATAATGTTAATTCATCACAAAAAAGGTACAATGTTCTTGCTCCTGTTTGCTCCCCCCAAAAAACTCTGGGCCACCGCTATAGCAAGTGCTATGGCTGCCATGGCTATCGTTATGTCCATGCAGAGTTTCACAGTCTATGATTTCCCCTGTGATGCCGTGGGATGCCCCTAATTTATGACGAGGAGCACGGCTTTTATTGTGCATCGTGGTGGCTCAGTGGTTGGAAATGAGAAGCATTGAGGACCTAGGTCTAATCCTGCAAAGGACACAGCTACATAAGGATGATTATACCTATGTTTGTACTTCCCCGGGGTACGGATGCCTAGTTTCACAAGGGGGAGGGCGGTGTTCAGAAGAATACAGGTATACCATGTATTATAATTAAAGGGTTTGTCTGGTTTTATGATATTTATATGATATCACATCTGTGGTAGTTTGACTCCAAGCTCTCGTCTGTTTGAAGAGATGGCTGCTTTCTCTCCAAGGTTTACCTGTTGGTGTAGGGTACTGCTTCATTGTCCATTCAAGTGAATAACATAAAAAGCTGTAATTACCCTGCACCACCACAATGATGTAAACTGTGAGCAGGTAAACATTAAAGAGGATGCTGAGCTCATAGTTGCTTTGAACTCCCCCTGATCTGATATTGATCACCTATCCTCAGGATCAATATAGACCCCTTTGAATATGGGCATGGGATAATTGTATTTGTAAATATATTGCACTTAGTTATAGGTTATAGAGAATATACAATGTATTGGATTAAGTAGACCACAGTTCCCCAGGACCTCCTCTTAGAGCCCACTGCTGTCCTGCCATGCTGTATCTATAGTCAACACCACCTTTCTGTCTAGCATGTCTTACTCTCTAGTATTGATAAATGGGTCACCATTCCTCTTCGTAAAGGCAATGTGTAACGGTCGCGTACACACACACACACACACAGGGAGGAGGGAAGTGACCAATGCGCTCCACCCTTACCCCTGACCCTGCCTACTTGCCTCGCGAGTCCTAATGACAGGGGACAACTGGACGGCAATCCCTAGCTTGGACTAAGTGCAGGGATGACAGACAGACAAACAGCAGAACGAGAACGGACCGAGTCAATACCAGGAAAGCTACAAATTACAAATGGAGCAAGCAGAGAATTGTCAGGAGAAGTCGGGGTCATAAATACCAGGAGAGTCGTGTAGTACCAAAGGAGTCAGCAGAGGATCGTCAGGAGGAGGCCGGGGTCAAATACCAGGAGAGCAGCAGAGGATCGTCAGGAGGAGGCCGGGATCAGAATACCAGGAGAGCAGCAGAGGATCGTCAGGAATTCAGCAGGAGGTAAGTACGCCAGGAAAGACAAAACCACAGGTGGAACCTAAAATAGGTGCCACAGGTGGCCAGCAGACTGCCTGTATTTATAGTGGGGAGTGAGGGTCATGTGACGTGACCAGCGTCACATGACCTACAGACCAACCAGTCGAGCACCGAGTGATCAGCTCGGCGCTCAAGGCAGATTTAGGAGCAGGGAGCCACCTAGCTAGTAAAGCTTCCCTGGGAACGAGGTCAAACACAGATCCTCGCTCCCGAAGCTAAGCAGCAGGTCTGCGGCTAATGGGGGACCGAGTGCACCTTTGGAACCCCGTTACACAATGCTCCTACACAATGACACTGTCCAATCATCGCAGACAATATGACATTGGGCAAGGACAAAGGAAATGGTCATTTCAGTTCCCAATTAGTCCCATGCAACACAGAGACTTGTTGAATACAAGGATTTCCTATAACACACATGCCAAGAGAAGTGACAGCTCCTCTATAAATCCAGTGGCTCATAGGTGATATCATGTCTGATCGCAAGTGTTCTCTTTCTTTTTCTTCTCTATCTGACCTAGACCACCATTACAATTTCTCCTGACAGCAACAAAGTTTGCGGCTAAGACATATTTGGCCCATTTATTCAGCAGATGATTGGCACTCTTTCTGGATTCACACTGAAACGTATATTCTCAAATAAAATAATCACTTTATTGGTGAGGCTATAATATATAAAAATATAAAAAAAGGAGGAGGTATTAGTGAGGATATAAAAAATTGAGAACCACTATATATATATAACCCTATCAGTAGATAACAATATATGATAGTGAAAAGGCTCTTAATATTAGACACTCGATAAAAATAAAAACCACAATCAGTAAATAGCAAAAATGTCAGTAGATAGTAAAATTGTATATACATATACACAATTGTTTCGGGACTCTCACTGGTCCCTTCCTTAGTGGTTAAAATCACCGAAACCCGTCTGGTGTAGGAAGACTCCTCGAACATTAATGCAGCTATAGATCTGGAACTTAACAATATATCGGAGCGCTCCGCAATTTTATGAAAGGACCGTACCTGCTAACACTATCGCTGCATGGCTTGCAAACAATCGCTGCACCCAGCTGATACCATCATGCCCCAGCGTACGAGAGCGAACAGAAACTTCACACCTGAGGTAAGATCGCTTCAAGCCGAGCGACACGTGGGACGCCACGGCAGACATGCAACTGAGATTCCTCAGCAACTAACTGTGAGTCAGTGCGCATATGGGGAGAATACAAAGGGGAGACTGCTGTATTATATGTATGAATGCAGCGTGTTTTTAAAGGTACCTAGGCTGATAGCAAACTGAAAGTAAGAAGGATCTTGGATATTTACCAACCTACCGTGAATAATTCCCATTGGACACCTTTATTGTTATACATATTCAAAAGTAAGTGCCACCAAAAGGAAACAAAAATCGGCCACTGTTACAGAAATAGACCGCCATAGGTTGGACTTTTTTATGAAGTATTGTGGTAGCAGTGTTGCATGAATTGATATGGTGTAAGTTATATACTGGCAATTAATTGTTTATACCGATACACATGCACTGCTATTTACCTCTTTTCAGCGCAAATTCTTTTAGTGCAAACTTTTACAATTGTGTATATGTACTGTATATACAATTTTACTATCTACTGAAATTTTTTCTATTTACTGATTGTATTTTTATTTATTTTTTATCGAGTGTCCAATATTAAGAGCCTTTTCACTATCATATATTGTTATCTACTGATAGGGTTATATATATTGTGGTTCTCAATTTTTAATATCCTCACCAATACCTCCTCCTTTTATTATATTTTTATATATTATAGCCTCACCAATAAAGTGACTATTTTATTTGAGAATATATGTTTCAGTGTGAGTCCAGAAAGAGTGCCAATCATCTACAGAATAAATTCTATTTTTATGTGTGGGTGAACCATATTGATTAGAGCACCTGCATCCTGGTAGTGGACAAGTGAGCCACCCTATTCACTTCTTTTTTTTTTTTTTGTATTGCTATTTGGCCCATTGCTAGTGCGGCTGGTTATTTAATTTCAGACACCAGACCCTCAAAATACAGGCCCAATGCACACCTCTTAAATAAATTTGCTCCCCAGACACTATAAATACAGACCTGCTAAACGAATACAGGCCCAAAACTAGACCCCATTCACTTACACTTCAGCTGCCTTCTGATTGCTCTTTCTCCGGCTTGAGGATCTTCAGAGGTCAAATGACTTTGTGAAGGTCCTTCTGCAGTTCATGTGCTATATTACGCAATACAGCTTTGTCATGGTTTGTGACATGATTCATGATCAAAACTCTCAGTAAGATTGGGATTTGTATCAGGTATAACAAAAAAACCACCATTATTATAATTCTCCATTGATGATGCTTTTCTCGGCTGTATTTGAAATTCACATCATTTATAGCAATAATTTTTTTCTTATTTTTCAACCAATACATCTTTAAATGAAAACATCAAGCCCTATTTTCTAGTTTGCCTTCTCTGGACACTAGAGCTTGCACATAACAGTCCATACTAAATTCCTGAACCTATGCAAAGGCAGTCACTCAGGATGCATTGTTTTATTGATTGGGCCTGTGTACACAAGTTAGGGCATGTTGTGGCTTAGCCAATGTAATCACATGTGAACTATTGCTATTTTCCATGGTTTTGCAGGAGGAACCGATAAAGTACATAAAAACGATATGTACTTTTAGTGAAAACATGTCAATTAGCTGTAATTTGTTAAAACGACTCAGATGCTAACTGTACTGGCAGCCTTTATCAGTGTTAATGGGGACAATTGGTCCCTTTATGACAATGATATTTGGGTACAGGATTTTATAATATGATAATATTTCAAGTTTTCCTCCGCTAGCACAAGAATGATTTTACTTTCTAAAAAATCTAAATGGGAATAATAGCAGTGTGCAATTAGAGATGAATGGCTATTACTTTATGGTGATCAGGTCACTATACAGTAATAGCCAGTTGTTATATGTGCATTTCTGCAGTACCGTTATTTTCTAGAGGAAAAGTTTAATGGTCAGGCACCGCAGTCTGCGTATGTGAGCCTGTCTGCTCAACGCCAAAAGAGCTCATATTTTTACAACTCGAGTGCAATTTAGGGTAATTTTTATGTCAAACGTTCTGTTCTTCTGTGTATCCAAAGATGTTTTAAGCTTTTAATGTAAGAGAAAAGAAAAATACCATATTTTGCTTGCATAGGGTAAAAAGGCAGCAAAGTGAAAAGAGAATAATATTACATTGAAAAAAAAGGGTTCTGCAGTTTATGTGAAAATGGCCAAACTGGGCCCAAAGTGTCAATTTTTTACGTGGCCACCATTATTTTCCAGCACTGCCTTAACTCCCTTTTGCATGGAGTTCACTAGAGCTTCACAGGTTGCCACTAGAATCCTCTTCCACTACTTCATGATAACTTCAGGGAGCTGGTGGATATTAGAGACCTTGCGCTCTTCCACCTTCTGTTTGAGAATGCCCCACAGATGCTCAATAGAGTTTAGGTCTGAAGACACACTTAGCCAGTCTAGCACCTTTACCCTGAGTTTCTTTAGCAAGGCAGTGGCCATCTTGGTGGTGTGTTTGGTATCATTATCATGTTATAATACTGCCCTGTGGCCCAGTTTCGGAAGAGAGGGGATCATGCTCTGCTTCAGTATGTCACAGTACATGTTGGTATTCAGAGTTCCCTAAATTAACTGTAGCTCTCCACAGCTGGTAGCACCCATACAGCCCAAAACCATGACACTAACACCACCATGCTTGACTGTAGGCAAGGCACACTTGTCTTTGTACTACTCACCTGGTTGCCACCACACACACTTGACACCATCTGAAGTAAATAACTTTATCTTGCTTTCATCAGGCAACAGATCATGGTAATCCATGTCCTTTGTCTGCTGTCTTCAGCAAGCTGTTTGCGGGCTTTCTTCTGCATCATCTTTAGAAGAGGCTTCCTTCTGGGACGACAGCCATGCAGACCAATTTGATGCAGTGTACAGCGTATGGTCTGAGCACTGACAGGCTGACCCCCCCACCCTTTTAACCACTGCAGCAATGCTAGCAACTGCAGCAAATAAAAATTTGCCTCCAAATGTATCCATAGCCTTTAAAGTGACCATGGGGCTTTTGATAGAAGGAAGTCCTCATAGTGCTCTTTCCTTTTCCTCTTTTCTCGACATATGCCCTTCCTAACCCAAACATATTTCTTCAAAATTGGTCATCTTGTGCCTCATCTTGGGGTATCTCAAGTCAAAAAGAAGGGTAAAAAAGAAAATGTCAAGAAGACAGGTAATCAAGGACTCATCTGTAGATCATTCTTTAACTGCAGCTCATCTTGTATAATGCTACAAAATGCTTTCTCTGTAATAACTTTTAACTGATATTTATGATAATCCAAAATGTAGAAATGAATGATCGACGCTCCTTTAATGTACACACCCATATAGAAAGTGTTGGCATCTGTAGCACTGTGTCGTTGTATAACTCAGTGGTACTCATTCCATAGAAAGTCACAGATATACAGTATAATCACATACTATCATTAAACCCAGTATCTTTCTCTTATTTATGCACCTTGGTGCAGGTACAGGCACAAGAGGCAAACACAAAGCCTCAAGAAAGTGTCAATGTGATGCTCAAAGGTCTTAGGTCACCTGCTGTCTTTTTGTCCCCGTTCTTGTCCCTGCACCCAAGATACACAATGAAGAGACTTCACTGGTTTTAAGAGTCAGTGCCATGAGATTATTTTCTCCCTTTTGGATTAGTACTTACTATGTTTAATTGCCACTTAACTAGCTAATTGGACATTTTGTAAATGTAGTGACACCCCCTTTAAAGAAAATCATGCATGCCATCTATTAGGCATTGACTCATACCATAGCCATGAATATATTTAGCTTTCTGCCTTTCTAGAGTTACAACCTGTGAGGGACGTTTCATAAAGGTTATAATTTAGGGACAATCTAACAATTGTTTAGGCTTGAGCGAATCGAGCTTTGGATCATAGATCCAAAGTCGATTAGATCAAAAACTTTGTTTTTAATGCTGTTTCTGTAGAGCAGGCATTCTCAACCTGCGGCCCTCCAGCTGTTGTAAAACTACAACTCCCACAATGCCCTGCTGTAGGCTGATAGCTGTAGGCTGTTTGGGCATGCTGGGAGTTGTAGTTTTGCAACAGCTGGAGGGCCGCAGGTTGAGCATGCCTGCTGTAGAGCATTAAAATGTATTGGCTCAGGAGACACAAAGTTTGGCTCCACTGAGCCAATATATTTTAATGCTGTATGGAAACAGCAATAAAAATAAAGTTTTTGAACTGATCGACTTTGCATCTATGATCCGAAGCTCGATTCGCTCAAACCTAGTTAACATAATGAATTCTCTGATTCCTGAAAGAAACATTTAAAATAACAGAAGAAGCCTGTGACACAGACCTGAAATCACATGCATGCCAGCCCTTGGATGCAGAAGATGGTGGCAAAATGTTTCCGGCTTTGCTTTATCAGAAGCCAGATAACTCTGAGCGTATTGACTGTGCCATAATGACAAGTATAGCAGGATCCATGTAATCCTTTATTCAACCTCCTTTTGCAAAATCAGCGGATAAAAGCTGTTCAATTCCTCTGGTAATTCCCATCCATTCAGTGCCAGGAGTAGTTTCAGTAACATAGCAGATAGCACATTATAGAAGAGATGATTTGAGTTTTAAAAGTAGAATTTATTATACTATACTGAGCCTTTACGGCCTGTTACACGCCTCACGTTCACAATGACAACTCTGCCCACCTCATTAGCTTTCCATGCCACAGAAATGTCTTTTCACCAGGGATCATATCTCAGCCGCAGCAAAGTATAATTCATATGGTTGGTCCAACAAAAGGTCTAACGAGAGATATAGAGAATCCAATTTTCTCTGAGATCAATAGACCTTCTTCTAATATACTGCATCATGAGACATAATGCTGTGAATTGCTGGAACGGGAGAAAGTTGAGCGAGGTAACAAACTGCACTGCAGTTCTTTAGTCTCTTATCATATAACATTGTGCTCTTTAATGATATAGGTTTACATTACAAAGTCTGGATGGGAAAGAGTATACTGCTGTAACCGCTGGTTATGTACTCTTTACTCTGTTCTTTGCTCTGTAAATACAGATATGTTCAGCCTTAACTTTTCTCTAAGCTTGACATATCCCAAGATCTGTAGCATGATAAAAAAATTAAAAAAAACATTCTTTGACACTGTGTTGGGAGTTGTTTATGCCATATTAAATGTGAGTGAATTTCTTGAAATTCAATTTAGTTAATAATCAATTCTACTATAATCAAAAGTATAAGGCAGTTCTTTTTCCAAAGAGACAAGAAAAGGCAAAAATTGACCTGGTTAGCTGAGTGTCCTTTGTCGGGATCCTGGGGGTGTTCTTTCTCATTAGGGAGACCAGCTAGTGTGCATTAAAAGTACTGTAGTCCAGCTCTGGGAAAAATGTATACAGATTAGCATATCTTACTTCTACTAGTATCAGATAAGCTTAGTGTTCTTTTTAAAAAAAAAAAAAAAGGCTAATTTGAATATCTTACCCATAAACCCAAAGGTATGGAAATAAGCTTTACATTATAAAAAAGAACAGATTGAACAGGTTTGAGGCTACCACCAGAAGAATGCCTTATTATGCAAAAGAACTGATTAAACAGTTTGAGGGGCTACCACTAGGGGAAAATATTATTATAAGAGATGAGCGAATTTCTTAAAAGTACGATTCGGCTGATTCGCAGAATTTCACAAAAAAATTGGCTTTGTGACGAATTAGCAAGCGCATTTTTTTCTGAATAGTGGGTGCAATGAGAGAGAGCTGCGATAGCGCCACCCCCATCATTGTACCCCTTAGACTATACATGATCACGGCATCTGAGTGTAAAATTAACAGTAAAAAAAAAAATTATCAAACTTACCGCCTCTATTTGCTCGCAACAGGCCGGCCGCCGCCATCTTGCTTGAAAATCTCGGCCAAAATCCTGCATGGCGCGAGATTACGTCATCACACCGGCTGGCGTAGCGACATATGACGTCATCAAGCTGGCCGGCGTCATGATGTAATCTCGTGCCGCACGGGATTTCGGCCGAGATCTTAAAGCAAGATGGAGGAGGTAATTTAGATTTTTTTTGTTTTTTATAGTATTTCAGGTTAAATTGATTCGCTGACACAAAGCACGAGGAAATTCGGCTTCTAGGCGAATCAAATTTATCCTGAAATTCGGATTGAATTCCACTTGGTGGGATTCAATTCGCTCATCTCTAATTATGATGGAAAAGGCCTGATTGAACAGTTCGAGGCTACTACCATATTTTTCTGTGTGCATGTTGTTATCACCAAGGGGAGCTATTTTTATAAGAATTTATTCAACTAGTATTTAAAGGGAACCTGTCATCAACTTTATCTTGACCTTACTGAGGGCAGCATAAAATAGTAACAGAAATGCTGATTTCAGCGGTGTGTCACTCATGAGCTAAGAGTCAGTGGTTGCCGAGAACCAGCATCATAATCATTGCAGTCCAGGCCTTAAAAAGAGTCAAATCTTCCTGAGAAGAGTCCTGGTTATTCCTAATCTCCTGCTCTCTCCCCCATCTGCTGATGATTGGCAGTTCTCTCCTAGAGAGAAAGTGAGAAAACCAGGTAGAAGACTGTCAGCCATCAGCAGGTGGGCAGGAGAGCAGGAATTCATGAATAACCAGGACTCTTCTCAGGTGGCCGGGACTCTTTTCCAGGCCCAGTCTGCAATGATTGTGATGTTGGTTCTCGGCAACCACTTACTTTTAACTGTTAAATGACAGACCGCTGAAATCAACTCACCTGTCTCTACTTTATGCTGCCGATAGTATGGGCGGCAAAAAATTGATGACAGGTTCCCTTTAACTCAATGGGAATCTTATAAAACTGTCTCTATTAAGCACCCCTTAGTGGTGTACAGACATAATGTTTCTCTGAGGATTTGTTGCTATGACTGAGTAGAAGGCGATTTAGAATCGGAAATGAATCAGCCCAGGATTTTGTATATTCTGTTTACATTTATAAGTGGCTGACATAAAAAGAAATATTACATGCAATTTACTTTGTTGTCTGTGGTTTGACAGCAATGGTTTTCTAAAACCAAAATAGCTAAAATGCTCAAAGGTAGTCTGTTTGAAAACAGTTTTCTTTTTGAAGTTTTTTCTTCATAGTGGGTTGCCTGATAAAGAAGCTAAATTGTGTTTTTCAAATTTCAAACTAATATTTAGGAGGTTGGAGTACCTGTGACCTCTCCTAACACGTCTGTTTTAGTAACTAGTTGAAACCCACTAGTAACAACAATTCTGGAACATCTTTTATTATGACTCTGTGTTGTACTGATCCTTTATTATTCCTGCTAGAAGTTATGAATGAATTGCTAGAAGAGAAAAGCAAGAGGCTCCCCAATGTGCTGAATATCAATATATAACAGATCAAGGAGAGAATATTATGTTCACCAGGAAATAGTTGTGCAGAGACACAGGCACAACTTTGCTGAAAGTGTGACAGGTGAGTATCAGATGAAATTGACACTTCTTCCAACGTGGTCAGACCAGTTCCTTGAAGATAATGCTGAGGTGAATAAATAAGCGGGTGGCTGTTCCAAGCAGAATAATTCATTGAACAGTAAAAACAAAATACATAAAGTAAATAGTTAAAAAGGCCTAGCATGAATACGTTTTCACCAGTGTATGCCTCCGAAACGGAACTCGTTCTAGGCTATTTTATTTATTTTATAGAATACCAAGGGTACATACTGTGCCAGTGGATGCCTTCAATTTCATATGCCAAATTACTGAGATATTCTCCACTAGAAGTATCATACAGTAGTACTTAAAAGTCATCATATGGTAGTGCATGAAATACCTACAACAGTGTTGAGTGACGCAAAGCAATCGAAGCGGAATTCGGTCCGAAGTTAGGAAAACGAATCCGAATTAAAACTAGGTGTAGAGGAGAAAAGCCCGCAAAATGCAAGATTACCCATAATGCTGTGCAGCCAGCCAATCCGCAGAAAGCCGTCCCCTGTGATTTTCCAGCCCTATAAAACACTGATCCTGAGTGGTCTCCACTATTTTCCTGTGAGATGAGCATAAGGAGAGACATGGCAAGCACTCAATAGCTAGGAACAATGTTGCTGAAAATGATTAGCAGAATAATTCAATACCAATAAGATGGAAGCCTGTATTATTCCAGTGCCCGGTGTGCCAACCAATACTATCTAGTCTGCACCTCTTAGGCGGGCCCAGGTCTTAATGATGACCATCCTAATCTTTTGCTGGCTTTACTTCCTAGAAAAGTCAGCCAGATGCAGAGAGAGCAGGAGCTGGATGTTCCTGATGACATATTCTCATCAATATTAGATGATTTGGAAAAGGAGGAAAAACAGATGGTAGAAGAAGGGCTTCCACCTGTAGGACAGTTGGAGAAGTCAGTATGCCAGAGCTGATTAATATTCTGTGTTTACAGTAGAATAACCTGCAGGAGATTGCAAGTCTGAACAGCAATAATATGCATATTGTGCCCCCACCTAACTAGCCAAACCCCATACCAGCAACAACCCCTGTTTAAAGGTGCATTAAAGGTACTGTGCGGCCATTAAAAAGACTGACTATACAGTGCGGTCTTCATTATTAACCCTTTCATGACCAAGGGTCATTGATGCCCCAGTGTCCAGGTCAAAATGTACAAATCTGACATGCGTCACTTTATGTGGTAATAACTTTGGAACACTTTTACTTATCCAAGCCATTCTGAGATTGTTTTCTCGTGACACATTGTACTTCATGATGGTCATACATTTGAGTCAATATATTTCACCTTTATTTATGAAAAAATCCCAAATTGACCCAAAATTTAGAAAAATTCACAATTTTCTAAATTTCTATTTCTCTGCTTCTAAAACAGAAAGTGATACCTAATAAAAATATTTATTACTTAACATTCCCCATATGTCTACTTTATGTTGGCCTCATTTTGGACGTTAGAAGGCTTAGAAGTTTAGAAGCAATTCTTAAAATATTTAAGAAAATTTCCAAAACCCACTTTTCAAGGACCAGTTCAGGTCTGAAGTCACTTTGAGCTGGCTTGACGTTTAGACAAGTGGTAGCTGCACGGGGCATGTGCAAATATCACGTATTTAAACGTATTGCAGTCGTGAAGGGGTTAAATGAAAGGCTGCTCTGCGTGGCTGTACCCTAAAGGCAGAGCGGCCTGGGTATAGCTGATTTATAGCCATTCTTGACAACTTAATTTGTAACAAATCAAATTGCTTGGTGAACTTTGGGGAAGCTTACGAATCAAATTTTTTTAAAACTTCGCTCATCTCTACCTACAACCTTCAGGGTGTAGAAGCCCATAGAAGAATGATATATTGCTGCTTAGAGTCCTTTAAAACCATTTTGACATAATGAAGAAAGTGAGAAAAACTATAGGTAAAGGCAAAGCAAACAATTCTTTCTAAATAACAATGGTGCTATCTATAATCATGATATTTCCTTCATCAGCAGTTTAGATTGTTGAATTTCAGCTGTGATTCTGCATATAGAGCTGGTACAGTGCACACTCAGATGGCTGCAATCACAGCGGAGGCTGATTTAATGTTTGTATTACTTTACATTACATTGTTTTAAGATGCATCATTTTCAGACACATATTCCACGTCTGTCTCACTTGCTGCGTTTTTATGATTTCTGCTTCCATTATACAGCTCGTAATTGATTTCTCAGATACAGTTTGTCTGGAAGACGGAGCGCACTTTAAAGCAATAGCAGCACCTGTTACAGAGTTAATTACAACTTCAATAAAGCCAAATTGCTCACACATACAACACTTGCTCCGCTGTCTTAAGCGCAAGGTTCATAGGATATGTTAATTAGCTTTCTTAATATAGGCTGAATGCCAAAGGCCACTCTACATGAGGCTGACAGTGTATCCTGTGGTTTCTGTTGCAGGACGGTACCCAATTAATTTGCAAATCTTATATTCAGATGTATCTAGTGGCTGTACAAAATGTGTTCCACATATTACACATGACATATATACAGTGCCTTGGAAAAGTATTCATACCCCTTTTCAACATTTTTTCACGTTACACCCAAATGTATTTTATTGGAATTTTATGTTATGGACCAACATAAAGTATCAAGTAAAGTGAAAAAAAAAAAATGAGACATGGTTTTCAAAAAACTTAATAAATAAAAATCTGGAAAGTGTGACGTGCATTCGTATTCAGCCCCTCTAGGCCAATACTTTGTAGGACCACCTTTCGCTGCACATACAGCTTCAAGTCTTTTGGGGTATGTCTCTTCCAGCTTTGCAAATCTAAGGGCTGAAATTTTTGCCCATTCTTCTTTTGCTAAATAGCTCAAGCTCAGTCAGATTGGATGGAGAGCGTCTATGATCAGCAATGTTCAAGTCTTGCCACAGATTCTCAATGGGATTTAGGTCTAGACTTTGACTGGTCCATTCTAACACATGGATATGCTTTGATCTAAACCATTCCATTGTAGCTCTAGTTATATGTTTATTAGGGTCGTTGTCCTGCTGGAAGGTGAACCTCCACCCCAGTCTCAAGTATTTTGCAGCGTCTAACAGGTTTTCTTCCAGGACTGCCCTGTATTTAGGTCCATCCATCTTTACATCAACTCTAACCAGCTTCCCTGTCTCTGCTGAAGCAAAGCATCCCCACAGCATGATGCTGCCACTGCCATGTTTCACGGTGGGGATGGTGTGTTCAGGGTAATGTGCAGTGTAAGTTTTCCACAACACATAGCATTTTGCTTTTAGGCCAAAAAGTTAAACTTTGATCTCATCTGTCCAGAGCACCTTCCTCCATATGTTTGCTGTGTCCCCTAAATGGCTTGTGGCACACTGAAAACAGGGTATCTTATGACTTGCTTTTAAAAACATCTTTCTTCTTGCTATTCTTCTATAAAGGCCAGAGTTGTGGAGTACACAACTAATAGTTGTCCTGTGGACAGATTCTCCCACCTGAACTGTGGATCTCTGCAGCTCCTCCAGGGTGACCATGGGCCTCTTGGCTGCTTCTCTAATTAGTGCTCTCTTTGCCTGGGCTGTCAGTTTAGCTGGACAGCGATGTCTTGGCAGGTTTGCAGTTGTGTCATACTCTTTCCATTTTTGGATGATGGATTGAACAGTGCTCAGTGAAATGTTCAGTGCTTGGGATATTTTTTTAAAACCTAACCCTGCTTTACAGTTCTCCACAACTTTATCCCTGACCTGTCTGGTATGTTTCTTGGTTTTCATGATGCTGTTTTATCACTAATGTTCACTACAAACCTCTGAGACAGTCACAGAACAGCTGTAGTTATAAAAAGAATAAGCTACACACAGGTGGACTCTATTTACTAATTAGGTGACTTCTGAAGGCAGTTGGTCACACTGGATATTATTTAGGGGTGTCAGAGAACAGGAGGCTGAATAGAAATGCACTCCACACTTTTCAGATTTTTGTTTATTAAATATTTTGAAAACCATATATCATTTTTTTTTTCACTTCAAACGTATTTGCTACTTTGTGTTTGTTTATCATATAAAATCCCAAGAAAATACATATAAGTTGGTGAGTGTAGCATGAATTTTTTTTGGAAAAGTTCAAGGAGTATGAGCGCTTTTTCAAGGCACTGGATTCATTGCTGTTTATCCATTTCATCTGTTGGCATTATTTAAAACTGGCATAAACAGGTGAAACTCGAAAAATGCATGCAAAAGTTCATTTATTTCAGTAATGCAACTTTAAAGGAGTTGCATTAATGCAACTTAAAATTAGAATATTGTGAAAAGGTTCAGTATTCTAGGCTCAAAGTGTCATACTCTAGTCTGCTAATTAATCCATATTCCTGAGCAAAGGGGACCTGAGATTGTGACTTTGGGGTTTCATAAGCTGTAAGCCATAATCATCCAAATTATAACAAATAAAGGCTTGAAATATCTCGCTTTGCATGTAATGAGTCTATCTCATATATTAGTTTCACCTTTTAAGTTGACTTACTGAAATTAATGAATTTTGCACGATATTCAAATTAGGTTGCTTTTAAAACAAAAAATTATGCAGCTTTTCATTTATCATATGCACAAACATATCACAGCAAAGGAAGAGGTTAAAGGGGTTGTGCAGTGTAACAATATTAATCACCTCCCCTCAGGATAAGGCCTCTTGCATACGACCATATGGCTTTTTCTATATTTTGCCGTCCATTTTAAAAAGATCTGTTTTTCCATTTTTTTGTTTCAGTAGTGCTTCAGCTTCCTTTCCGTTTTGCCGTTCCATTTTACCGTTTGGTTTCTGTTTGTGATTCTTTTTTTTGCGGATCGCAAACGGAAACGGAAGCATACAATAATGTTTGAACAGTAAGTACATAAAAAATTAGGTTGGGCATAACATTGTCAATATATGGTTTCGCAAAAACGGAATGGATATGGAAGACATACGGATGCATTCCGTATGCATTCCGCTTTTTTTGCGGAACCATTGACTTGAATGAAGACACGGAACGTGATTTGCGGGCAATAATAGGGCATGTTCTATCTTTGAACAGAAAGGAAATACGGAAACGGAATGCATACGAAGTACCTTCCGTTGTTTTTGCAGACTCATTGAAGTGAATGGTTCTGCATACGGACCACAAACGGAACACAAAAAAACTGAACAGAAACTGTAAAAAAAAGCGTTTGTGTGCAAGAGGCCTAAGTCATCCATATCAGATCAGCGGGAGTCGACACCAGGGACCCCTACTGATCAGCTGTTTGAAGGTGTAATGGCACTAGTGCGAGCGCTACTTCCGCTTCAAAATTACCTTTGTTTTGCCTTCTTTGTAGAGGCGGCGCTGTGTAGTAGTAACTGCTTGTCTAATTTAAGTGAATGGTACGAGCAGTTAAAATTCCACTGGACGGCCTCTGCAAATGAGATGGCTCATAGGTGACTTTGAAGCAGAAGCAGCGCTCTCACAAGTGCCACTACCCCTTGAAACAGCGGATTATTGGGGGTGCCAGGTATCATACCCCCACCCATCTCATATTGATGACCTATCCTGCGGGTAGATCAACTCCTTTAACTATTCTCAAACAATCCCCCCTTATTGAACCCCTTTATGGTACTTTATTGCCTGTGTATTTTGCTATTCTTGTAACTCTTGTAGAAAGCTATGAACATACTGGTACTTACTGTATTTAGAATCTGAACCCAGAAATCAGACCGATTATCATTTGGGGTCGTGAAAGAATTTTTATTCTGTTTGACAAATGTTTGTATGGTTATGGTTCAGACTTCCACTGGGATTTGTAATTATAAAAGGTGGAACTTGATGAATCTTTTTTTAACCTGCTATGTATATACCTATGTACTATTACTACAGGTTGCTTTCTGAAAGGGTAATGTTACAATGCAAAGAAGAGTAGGAGAACCTAGAAAAAAACATGAAATATTTTGGAAAAGCAGCCCTTACAATAGTAAGATGATAAAATAGGATTTTTGAAATTTATAAAATCTATTTAAAGGCCAAGGACACCTTCAGGGCAGATTTTTGTTATTGCATTTTACTCATTTTGGACTAAAAATAATTTTTTTCAATTGGTCTTTATGAAAGTGTTAAGAAGTTGAACCGGCACTCAGAACAATTGGAGATCACGTGGAATAATATAAAATGGATTTATTATTGTCATAAAATATATATCTCTACATCAAACATGTATAAATTAAATAAAATTCACCAGAGATTATAAGAATATATAAAAGTATATAAAAAAGGGAGTATGGATATATCCAAGACCTGAATTTTGCAATAATATGAAAACGTTGTGTCCAGGGTTCGCTGTATCAAAAAAAGCTGTATTAGTGGAAGCTGGTACATTTCAGGCCTCAATTAATATTTGGTGGAAGCTGGTATATCAATCCCCTCTATCAGTATTTTGTAGAAAAAGGTATATAGAACCCCTTAATGAGTATTTGCTTGAAGCTGGTATATCAAACCCTTTAATCAAAATTTGGTGGAAGGCGGTGTATCGCAGGCCTCAATCTATATTTGGTGGAAGCTGGTATATCAATCCACTATATCAGTATTTTGTGGAAACCGGTATATAGAACCCTTTAGGCTACTTTCACACTAGCGTTCAGAGAGGATCCGTCTGGTGTCTGCACAGACAGATCCTCTCATATAATGCAGACGTTTGGATCCGTTCAGAACGAATCCGTCTGCATTATAGTTTAGAAAAAATTCTAAGTCTGAAAGTTGTTCAGACGCATCCGTCCAGACTTTACATTGAAAATCAAAGGGGGACGGATCCGTTTGAAAATTGAGCCATATGGTGTCAACTTCAAACGGATCCGTCCCCATCGACTTACATTGTAAGTCTGGACGGATCCGTTTGCCTCCGCACGGCCAGGCGGACACCCGAACACTGCAAGCAGCATTCGGGTGTCCGCCTGCTGAGCGGAGCGGAGGCTGAGCGCTGGCAGACTGATGCATTCTCAGCGGATCCACGTCCACTCAGAATGCATTGGTAGCTGTACGGATGCGTTCGGGGCCGCTTGTGAGACCCTTCAAACGGAGCTCACAAGCGGAGCCCCGACGCTAGTGTGAAAGTAGCCTTAATGAGTATTTAATAAAAGCTGGTATATTAAACCCCTTAATCAATATTTGATGGAAGCTGGTATATCAATCCCCTCTATCTGTATTTTGTGAAAACAGGTATATAGAACCCCTTAATAAGTATTTGCTGGAAGCTGGTAAATCAAACCCCTTAATCAATATTTGGTGGAAGCTGGTGTATCGCAGGCCTCAATAATAGTGTTGAGTGCGAATATTCGAATCGCAAATTTTAATCACGAATATAGTCACTTTGAGAATTTGCTAATATTTTGAATATAGTTCTGTATATTCTTATTCACAAATAGTGTTTAATATTCTAATCACAAATTTATCGCCAGTATATCACATTGCCGATTTTTCACAATCAAGTAAACAATGACTGGATATCACGAATTCTCGAATTTGCAGATTTGTGTCGAATATTCGGCCAAAAATTAGCAAATTCAAATATTGCCTATGCCGCTCATCACTACTCAATCAATATTTGGTGTAAGCCGGTATATCAATCCCCTTAATCAATATTTGGTGGAAGCTGTTGCATCGCAGGCCTCAATTAATATTTGGTGGAAGCTGGTATATCAATCCCTTCTATCAGTATTTTGTGGAATCAGGTATATAGAACCCCTTAATGAGTATTTTCTGGAAGCCTATATATCAAACCCCTTAATCAATATTTTGTGGAAGTCAGTGTATCGCAGTCCTCAATCAATATTTTGTGGAAGCTGGTGTATCACACCCCTCGATCAATATTTTGTGGAAGCCGGTGTATCACACCCCTCAATCACTATTTTGTGGAAGCAAGTATATTAAACTCTTTAACTAATTTTATAGAAACTGCAGCTTTACGCTAATCGTGCAGCTGCTGATCTGGTTACCCGCTGTCAGTGACAGCAGGTCAACCCAGAGAGAAGGCAGGGACAGTGCCCAGGTGTCCCTGCCTTCTGTATCACTGCATACACAGCGCTCACTGAGCGCTGTGTATGCAGAGCAGGAAGCACTATGACTTTCACAGACCTCGATCAGCCCTGCACTGAGGCTGTACAGCTCTGTATTGTGCTGTACAGCCTCTCTGGGGGGTGTATTTCTCCTGTAACGGTGGCTACTATGTCAGCCCCAGTTACAGGAGAAATCAACAGTGAAAAAAAAAAGTGAAGTAAATGTCTCCCAGAGGTCTTGTATGACCTTATAGGGGATGAAAAGTTAAAAATAAAAAAATATAGTGTTAAAAAAATAAAATAAAATAAAAGGTTTCACATGTAAAAAAAAAATCCCCAAGTAAGGAATAAAAAAAAAAAGTTAAAAATAGAAAAAATAAAATAAAATAGACATATTTAGTATTGCCACGTCCGTGACGGTCGGCTCTATAAATATATCACATGATCGACCCAGTCCGATAAACACCATAAAAAAAATGTCAAAAAAAGTCAAAAAAAGCCATTTTTGGCACCTTACATCACAAAAAGTGCAACACCAAGTGATAAAAAAGGCGTATGTCCCACAGAATGGTACCAATAAAACCGTCACCTTATCCCGCAAAAAATGAGCCCCTACATAAGAAAATCTCTCAAAAAATAAAAAAAAATATAGCTCTCAGAACATAGACACATTAAAATATAATTTTTTTGGTTTCAAAAATGCTATTATTGTGTTAAAGTGGAATAATAAAAAAAAAGTATACATATTAGGTATTGCCGCATCCGTAACAACCAGCTCTATAAAAATATCACATGACCTAACCCCTCGGGTGAACACCATAAAAAAAAAAAAAACTGTGTCAAAACAAGCAATTTTTGTCACCTTACATCACAAAAAGTGCAACACCAAGTGATCAAAAAGGCTTATGTCCCACAAAATGGTACTAATTAAACCGTCACCTCATCCCGCAAAAAATGAGCCCTACATAAGAAAATCTCAAAAAAAAATTAAAAACTATAGCTCTCAGAACATGGACACATTAAAACATAATTTGTTTGTTTCAAAAATGCTATTATTGTGTAAAACTTTAATAAATAAGAAAAAGTATACATATTAGGCATCGCCACATCCATAACGATCTGTTCTATAAAAATGTCACTTGACCGAACCCCTCAGGTGAACGCTGTAAAAATAAATAAATAAAAACTTTGCTAAAACAACCAATTTTTTGGTCACCTTGCCCCATAAAGTGTTATAATGAATTATCAAAAAATCATATGTACCCAAAAAAAGTACCAATAAAACTGGCATCTTATCCCCTAGTTTCCAAAATGGGGTCACTTCTTGGGAGTTTCTACTGTAAGGGTGCATCAGGGGGCTTCAAATGGGACATGGCATCTTAAAACCATGTGGCGTTCCTTTTCTTCTGCGCCCTGCCGTGTGCCCATACAGCAGTTTATGACCATATGTGGGGTATTTCTGTAAACCGCAGAATCTGGGTAATAAACATTGAGTTTTGTTTGGCTATTAACCATCGATGTGTTAAAGAAAAAATTTGATTAATATGGAAAATCTGCCCAAAAAGTGAAATTTTTAAATTTGATCTCCATTTTCCTTTTATTCTTGTGGAACGCCTAAAGGGTTAACAAAGTTTGTAAAATCGGTTTTAAGTAACTTTTAAGTAACTTGAGGGGTGTAGTTTCTACAATGGGGTCATTTATGGGGGTATCCACTAAGTAGGCCCCACAAAGTGACTTCAGACCTGAACTGGTCCTTAAAAAGTGGGTTTTGGCAATTTTCTTAAAAATTTTAATAATTGCTTCTAATCATGAAGTACAATGTGTCACGAGAAAACAATCTCTGAATTACTTGGATAAGTAAAGGCGTTCCAAAGTTATTACCACATAAAGTGATATATGTCAGATTTGAAAAATTAGGCCTGGTCAGGAAGGGGGCAAATGGCCCAGATGGGAAGAGGTTAATCAGTATTTTTGTGGAAGCAGGTAAATCGCACCCCTTAATCAGTTTTTTTGGGGCAATAAGTATATCACACCAGTTGCAATTAGTTATTCCAATAGCGTTTGTCCCTCTATCTAGCTGCGGTATCTCAGCAGAACCGCACACAACTGCTGCACAATACAAAGGCACTATAATATACTTTCTATTTTAGAAGGTATATTATAGGTATATCACACCCCTCATCATTTTTTTTTTTGGGGGGCAGCAGGTTTATCACACCAGTTGCAATTAGTTATTCTAATAGCGCTTGTCCCTCTATCTAGCTGTAGTATCTCAGCAGAACCGCACACAACTGCTGCACAATACAAATGCACTATAATATACTTTCTATGTTAGAAAGTATATTATAAGTATATTACACCCTTCAAAATGTCACACCTATCGATAGCACACCTATACCAGTCCTTAAAAGTACTTTTGTGGCCCTATTAGCTAGCGTTTGGTGTCCCTAACAGTCTGTCCCTGCTCCACAAAGCAACCTCTCCCTACAATGGCAAAAAATAGAATGTAAAATGGCTACCAGATCGGGTTTATTTATAAGGTAGAATGTGTGTCCATGTGCTGAAACGTCTAAATTGGCTGTCCTGTCCAACCTAATGGATGTGTCATGGGTCAAAGTTTGACACAATGCAAAATAATATGGCGCTGGAGGACATCGCCATATGTTTGCATGTTCGGTAAACCGCAAACAAGCAAAGTTTGTCGCGAAACGACCGCCTGGGCGAACCGCAAGGCCATCTCTAGTGGCAGTCTTACCCCAAGAAACACAGCTGATCTGCCATTTAAAGAGAACTCCTCACAGCATACAAAGCACAGTGCCATACATTGTAAAGTGGCTGTGCTTGGTATTGCAGCCCAAGCCCATTCACTTTTATGGGACTGAGCAGCACATAAGCCATGTGACTGATAAATATGACGTCCCTTGCCTTTGAAGAGGCCATAGTGCTCACCGAAGCTCATCAATTAGCTGATCGGCAGTGGTGCCGGGTGTCGGATGTCCACAGATCACATATTGATGACCTACAGTATGTCAATATGTCCATCCTAGAAAACCTTTTTAAGTAAATTCAGTTTCTACCATGGTATTCTGCCTAAGAAAGTGCAGAGAAGAACACTTCAAAGCAGTGTACAGTGCCACCCATCCAGCCAGTGAGAGTTTATTATAGTCATGCAATGAAATTTCTTTGCAGTCTGCCTGGCACATGCACTCCCTTCGCTCCACACCTCCTGCCAGCATCGATTCCATGTCAGCTGCCTTAATATTGATCAGATGGTTAAAAAAGAAAATTGCTTTTATATAGTTTGAAAGCAGCAGACTCACAGTTGGAAGACATAGCTATTGAGATAGTTTCTTTGAAAATTAAGATTCTTCTATTTGTTCTTTTTATTCACATCCTCATTCTCCCATAGAAGTCAAGGGCTATGTTTTATCCTGGAAGAAAGGAAGACTTGTGGGTAGGGTTGAGGTTCTAGCTACAGTACCATATATGTTTTTAACCCCTTCCCAACCGCCTAATGTAAATCTACATCATTGGTCGGGTATTTATAGATGGTGCTCGCAAGCATGCAGCAGGCACCCAGGGCTAATATATGCAATTGACAAAAATGTCAATTGCACACATTGAGCACCTCAGATGCCGTAGTCAAATGTGACCATGGCATCTGAGAGCTCAAAAACCAGGAGCGCATGCTTCCGGCAGTGCACTGGCTCACCCTCGCGAGGATCGGGGAGCCGGATGGTGTGTGCAGCAGCCTCGGTTCTCTTAAATGATCCAAGGCTGCCGCATATAGGTTCCTGTGGCAGGGCTCCATACAAAAGCAGTAATATTGTCATATACTTCAATGTAGATGCTATTAAAATATAAAAATATTTATCCCATACGGCAAACAGTCGCTTCACCCTCAACAAAAAATGTAATTAGATGTGATCCAAAAGTTCACATACTCCAAAATGGTATCAATAAAACTTCAGATTGTCCCACAAAAACCACAGGCCCTGACACAGCTTTGTCCATTTTAAAATATGATGATGCAAAGAAAAAAATGTGTGTTTTTCCATTTTTTTTTTTTTCAGTATTAAAATGCAAGAACAAACTCTACATATGTGGTATCATTGTAATCATACTGACCTGGAGAATAACAGGTCAGTTTCAGTGCATAGAGCACACTATAAAAACAAAACCTATAAAACTGTGGCAGCATTTTATATATATATATATACACTCACCTAAAGAATTATTAGGAACACCTGTTCTATTTCTCATTAATGCAATTATCTAGTAAACCAATCACATGGCAGTTGCTTCAATGCATTTAGGGGTGTGCTCCTGGTCAAGACAATCTCCTGAACTCCAAACTGAATGTCAGAATGGGAAAGAAAGGGGATTTAAGCAGTCACCAGATCTCAACCCAATAGAGCATCTTTGGGATGTGGTGGAACGGGAGCTTTGTGCCCTGGATGTGCATCCCTCAAATCTCCATCAACTGCAAGATGCTATCCTATCAATATGGGCCAACATTTCTGAAGAATGTTAGCAGCACCTTGTTGAATCAATGCCACGTAGAATTAAGGCAGTTCTGAAGGCAAAAGGGGGTCCAACACCGTATTAGTATGGTGTTCCTAATAATTCTTTAGGTGAGTGTATATATATATATATATATATATATATATATAATTGCATTCCATTTGTATTTTTCCCATTTTATTTTGGTTCTGGGAATGCAGGGAGTGAAAAATGAAAACAAAAAAATTTGAAAATGGCCTCGTCCTCAAGGGGTCAAGGGTGCTTTGCAATGGAGATGGCAAGTTCAAGAATTTGAAAGCTTTCAGATGGAAAATAATTCTCGAGATCATAGATTTAATGTAGACTAGATTACTATATACAGTGTCTCACTCTTAAATATTTCTCTGTAGATAGAAAGTCAGATAGACAGATAGATGTGAGATAGATATATAGCTGGATAGATGATAGATCTAGGGTCCAGATGCATACCCAGACTGGTCAAAGCAGGACTCTAAGCCAACAGAAATATCTTACCTGGAATTCTGCAAGCACCATCCCCAAGTCCACCGCAGCACATCAAACAGCACCTGCTGAGCAGAGCTAGGAAAATTCCCACCACACCTTGTTGTCCAGAAGAAGGCACTATCTTTCCAGGCATCTACATAGCAGCATTCGAGTTCCTACAATCACAAAGCCCTGCTATACCAAAAAGCCCCAGGAAAACTAAGCACCCAGAATAGGTAATCCCAAACCCAGTCTGGCTAATCCACCAACCACTACAGCTTGACTAAAGGGGAAATCCAGATTATACACAAGGCAAAGAGGAATATATCAGCATCTGGAGGAACGTCATAAGAGCCTCACAGATGCTGACAATATGCCACAGCATACGTGGGGAATACAAACTGACCACATATCTGGAGAAACTACCCAACTCCAGAGACCGACAGATCCTTAGCTGTTACCGACTGAGTGCCCACAGCCTGCTCATCTAAGGTTGAGTTTAAACTTCAGTTATTGTGAGCCAAAACCAGGTGTTGGTCAAAAACACAGAACAGGTGCAGATCTTTCCATTTCCATATACCTTATTTCTAAGTAGACTTCACTACTGGTTTTGGTTCACAATAACTGATGGAAATAACTGAAGTGTGAACTCAGCCTAATTCGGGCATCACCAACAGAAGTACAAGCCAAGGGGATCAGACTGTGCCAGCAATGTGACCAGGAGACCGCAGAGGATGAGGCTCACTTCCTGTTCTGGTGCCCCAAATACTCAGCAGCGAGGGCCACTCACTTCAGGAGACTGTCTGATCTCTTCCCAGACTTTACCTCCATGGAGGAGGACGAAAAACTATCCATACTGCTGGCGGAATCACAGCGGCCATAGCAGCACAATACACATGTCAGCGGCTGCCAACGACTGGACACTATCCCCATTCCCAATTTCAACCCAATCATTTACACTTGCTTTGGCTTGCTAATATTTATTTATTCCTGCCAATAAATCTTATTTGAATAGATAGATAGATCTCTATGCCACTGTTGAGGCTGGCTATGTCACTTCTGTTTACCACTTCCTGGTCCAATAAATGAATCAACCTCCAGCATTTAAGATGCTTTTTTATTGATTTATTTTTTTATACTGTATATGATATTTTGGATTAGAACAAATTTCAAGCACCAGCGGGTTGCTTCAGTATAGTAGAAGCTTATGAAGCAGCTATAATTATCATTTGCTTCTATTTTGTGTCCAACGTAGATGAATTATTTTAATGCAAAGGTTTACTTGTTACTTTAATCAATGGCAAATCAGCAGCTATTATAATGCAACAGTAAAAATCTTACTACTTGTCATGTCCAGTGGAGCATTCACAGGTGTATCTCATTGTGTAGGTGTGCAGATGTGTATAATTGTGTTTCATCGATTGCTATTCAACCATTTTCTTACCTTTTCTCCTAAGGACAAATGATTTCATGCCTTGATTTTCAAGGATTATACATTTCTTTTTGTTGTTACTTTGAAATTTCTTCTGCTTTTAGTTTGTTTGCTACAATGTTACATGGTTCCAAGTAAAATCTTTGGCTCAGGGAAATGTCTACCAGGTAAGGTGTCATGAATCGATAGGGATAGTGCAGCCCTAAGCTCCACCCACACCACTATCCCTACCTACTTGCATGGTCCGTCCTAACCGACGGTGCGCAACTGGACAGCTGTCCCTAGCTTACATACGCGCAGGGGCCTATAGGAAGGGAACAAGGTGGGAGAAAACAAGAGACAAAGACAGCAAACACAGAAACGTAAGCTACCAGGCTGGGTCAGAAACCAAATAAGCAAATAACCAACCGTAAGCAACAACCAGAACAAAATGGAAGCCGAGGTCAAGAGCCAGGTGGTCACGTCAGCACAAAGGAATAACACAGGATCAAGGTCAAATACAAGCCAAGGTCAGAAGCCACAAGGTCACATCAGTGCAAAGGGATTACGCAAGATCCAGAGTCAAATACAAGCCGAGGTCGAATACACAAAAACACACATGCAGAAAAACGCTAGTGGTGTAGTAAGACCAATCACAGGCAACTTGTGGCCAGCAGGTTACCTGTTAAATAGGCCAGACTGAATGGTCATGTGACGTGGCCAGCGTCTTATGACCCTGCGTCAGCCTCAGCCAAAGCCCTGAGCGCCAACTCATGCCCGTTGGCGCTCGTTCCTCCCCTGCTCGTTGCCTAGGGGATGGAGGACGCCGGCCGCTCTGAGGAATCGTGCGCCGCCAGGTACTCCCTACCCCCTTGTTACCAGGGAGATGAGGACGCCGGCTGTGTCCGACGTCGGCTCCTCCTCCCTTTTTATCAGTTGGGCGCTGGCGGTGCTGCAGGGAGGGAGCGCACCGCCGATTCCCTGTTACATAAAGTAATTTAGTGGCATAAAGCAAGCTGTAAAAAATAAGCAAATCTCAAGCATTCAGCTAATGGAAGACAACCATACAGGATGCAACACCCATTACAAGTCGTAACACATAGCAGTTTGGTAACAATCGTCTTTTGCAAGGTTATTTCTCTTTATGGAAGGCTGTGCATCTCTATTATAGCTAGCCATATTTCCTGCACATCAGAATACATTATGTCTGGAGTAGAGAGGTTCCCAGAATGTGTCTTTCTCAGCAGCCGGCAATAAAATACACAGTAATGTTTGCTCTACATAGAGACTTTAGAGGTGTTCTGGAATCTAATTTGTGTTAGCTAATAGAAAGAATTATATTTAGAGTAGAGATGAGCAAATTGATTCTAAGCCAATCGGATTCTTTTCAAATTTCACAAACATTTGACTGCCTACAAATCCGAAGTTTCGACAATGCGTTTAGGATAAATCACATAATAATGGTGCCCAGTCTCATTTTACAGTGAAAATTGATTAAGAAAATTACAGGAAGGAAGAAGATGGAGGATCACATGACCCTGGGAGGGGGGCTTGCCCTAATTTACTTAGAGGCTAACAGATAGCTTGATCAGCCAATCAGGGGGTAGTATTCAGTCAAGTATTTCTACACAAAAAGAAGAAATGGCATTCTGTGCCTGATGGCTTTGTGATGGGATGAGTTGTGGATATGTATGTCAAAAATCAATCACAGACACAAGCCATCTACTATTGACACTATAGGGGCTCTATAGGGACAAAACTGGAGATATAATTGGGTATATTTAGGAGTTTTAGGGATAGGTTAGCATAGCGATTGAGTGAGGGACTGGTCACTGTCTCAGTTTTTTCATACAGATTGCTGACAAGTTCTAAATCCTGGAAGAAACTCATTTGTTTCTGTATGGACAACCAGTTACAGACTTGTACCTGAATTGTGTCCTTTCTCCATCAAATACCATGTTCCCTGATCCCATGGACTTCTGGGCAGGCAGATTGGAACAGTGGCTGGAACTGCCCCAGTTTGCTCACTCTGTACTGTCTTGTCCAGCCTCCATTGCCATCTATGAGAAGGTTTTCAGCACAGCAGGTGGAATAATCACACCCAAACAGATGAAGTTGTCTCAACATTAAAGAGGCGTGGATCCATGAGGATTTTCACATACTTTTGACTGAGACCAATAAATGAATAGATCTGCCCTTGCTGATAATGCCCCATATTTCCACTGTTGCTGTCTTCCTGCCTAGCATCCGGTTCTGTACCACAGCATCTGCTACTCTCTGCTGCTAACCCCCCTACTGCCACTTGCATAACCTCTATTGGCACTACCATTATTGCTACACAGACGTCACTACTACTTCTACTGCCCCAACACAGCTGCACAGGCATCTAATGCCTTGTCTGTTCCATGCTGTCAGTAGTGTTGAGCGCGAATATTCATATAACAAATTTTTATCACAAATATCGGCACTTCGAAAATTTGCGAATATTTAGAATATAATGCTATATATTCGTAATGATGAATATTAGTGGGGTTTTTTTCACAGTACACATCAGGTGATCATCCCTCCCTTCTTCTAGCTTGTGGGCCAATGAGAATGCTTTGTCACAGCTTAGCAACATCCCTAGCAACCAATAGAAAAGTTGCCTACCCCTTACTATATAAGAACCTCCCCAGCAGCTATTTTCTAAAGTTTATTGCAGTTATGAAAGAGTCAGCAGTGTCATTGCTGTGCTCTGTGCTTTGTGTAATTACATTAGACAGGTAACTTATATATATATAATTCAGATAGTTAGGGGGAGATAGTCAGTGTAGGTTTGATTGATTTATAGTGTAGCTGATAGCTTCTGCTGTCCATAAATACATGCTACAGACATAGTGCTGTGATGTCACAAGTTGCACGTATTGCGAAAAAATATGTGCATCATTAATTGCCGAAAATTTGCAAGCGCAAATATATTGGAGCACTCTATCTGCATATAAAGCTATTCTAATGTTCTGCCGTGCCAACCATAATCTTCAGTCTCAGGAAATTCATACCAGCTTGAAAAAGTAGCATAAATGTGACCTACGCATGTATTTCGAGCGCATTACGCGAATATTACATTGCCGATTTTCGCAAACAAGAATATAATCTTAATATATGATAAATATTCTACAAAATATTCGCGAAATATCGCGAATTTGAATATTGCCCCTGCCGCTCATCACTACTGTTCAGCTACTGATGGCACTATTATTGCTGTCATTCATTATCCCTACACAATTATTTACCTTTTCCATATCCACACTATAATGCTGCTTCTCCCAAATAAAAGGGAACATTTTTCCAAGCTTGTTCAACTTCAGAACAAGCCACTGTTTTTTCTGACAATTAAAACTGTGTGTGTGTATAAATACAAACAGACTCCATTCTGCCTCCATTAAGGCATTTTTGAAAGCTTGTGCTGAACGAGCAACTGTTTCTTATGACGTGTGTGTATATAAATGGGGGCAGGGATACGTCCCTATCAAAAAGGAATTCTGGCTTTGATAGATCTGCATACTATAGCTCCCAACAGAACCCAACAAACCTGACTGACTTATAATGGGACTGACTTTTATGGGAAAGCTTACCACTTTCCCAGGAGGGAAGCACCCAATACTCTTCAAATAGGTGTTGTTCATCCTTTTTAATCTTGATCAGATAGGATTTATCTTTGTGTCTGGATTTTTATTAAAAAGAAAACCTAGTACTACACACTATTTCTATGTCAAATGTAACAGAATCTGCCTCAGAGTCACCGATGTGAACAAAGCTTTACAGTATTTAGGTATCACTCTGTGTAAAAGGTCTCTGGTATTTTTGTCGCTTTGGTCCCTCAATTATAAAATGAGTTATAACAGAAATTTACTTTACTGTTTCATTTTGTAAACTCAGAGCATATCCACATTGATCACTAAGTATAGGAAGTTAGAGGGTTAAGTACATTTTTGAGAAAAGGGGCCAAAACTGCCAGGGTAGGCTTGCATAGAGCACAGTATGACCAGCATTGAAAAAAAAACATGTTTTTGCATTACTCTGTTGGATGTTGTCATGTAATGCACAGGCATGATGAGTCCTCTAGAAGGAGGAATGCTGTGTGTGTCCATCTAAGGGACCTAGCTCAACAATGAAAGTCTGACATCTGACAATGTAGAATACATTATTGAAAATTTGTTTTAAAACCAGATTACTACTGACATAGGTGACAAGTGCTAATGGTTGAAACAATATTTAAAAAGTTTAAAAGCAGTAGACGTGTGACTTGACTTTGAAGTATTTTTAGATGTACATTTTCTTCTGGGAGATACATTTTTGGCTTTACTTGTTTTTTCTTTTTTTTTTTTTTACTTTTTATATATTTGCATTTCCATGGAAAATCCATTTCATTACATCCATCTTTCCAATTATTCCATTAATTAGGCTTTGCCCAAAGCCTCCTTTCCCACATAAGACGACTATATGTTAGCTGAGGCGTATAACAGATTTAGCATTCTGGTCAAAGAGTTTTAAGTTACACCTCTAGTCTACATACTGTATACCATTCCTAAACAGCAAACCACAAGATAACTATGTTTCAGTATTTCATTACAGGATTGATATGCAGAAATGTTAGGACACAGAGCATTTGTAAATGGAGTGTGCAGCTACTGACTACTACTCCAGCAGTTTATGCTTCAGAGCCTCAGACATTACATTTAGAAGAAAATATCAAGGTGCAGCTTTTTCCCCCAGGGCTGTTTTCTACCCTCTCACTTCCAAAGTCAGCAGGAAATCTGCGTTGTCCTTTTTTTTTTGCTTGTGTTATTTTTAAGCTTACACTTGCTTGTTCTTTTTTTTAATTTTATTCCCCACGGTGTGATGTTTACATCTTTCCCTCTGGTGATTTGAGGATAATTGGCTTGCTGGGAATGGGGCGCCTGCCCAGCACTGCTCCATCAGCACTTAAGTCTTTACACATTTGCTCTAGATCATTGTTCTTTTGGTTTGACACATTAGAAATAATTTATTAAACTCTCCCTCCTGGAATAATAAGCAGATTGTATTTTTATATATATTTTTTTTCATTATTTCTGCTTTAGTTTGATCAGCCTGACAAAATAAAAAAATCTTTGACGCCCCCATTTACTTAGCAATGGAATTGTCCAGCTATTTATTAGCAATAGGAAAATACGATATAACACTGTGTACAGAAATGTCAAACTTGATGGATCAGTGTCAGGCTCTCAATATACTCAATAAACGACTCTCTGAGGCAGGAAACAGGCTTTTTTTTTGTTGTTTTATAGAGCGCTCTCCAGAGACGGACATTCTAATATTTATGTAGATAAGGAACAGGGAACGATACCAAACAGAGAAGACTTGCCTTACCATTTACTTGAGTATTTGAATTTGTTGTATTCTTCCTATTAGGTTATGTGCTTGCAAGTGATCAAATTTTACCTGTTTCTGCTTGAAAAAATATTAAAGGTAATGGACATATTTCAAAGCATTTTTTATTATATTAATTATATAAATTTTGGGCTAAAAACATTGTTGTGTTGGTCTTTATTAAAACAATTCTTAGTTATTTGTCTTCTGCAGCTAGTACATTTTCACATACAATGCAGGCTGTTCTACCATCAGAGGAGCTATATGATGGTTCAGTCTATATCAATGTCAATCTATAGTTTCTGTACTTGTTTTTCTCAGTTAATTAAGCTAAATTTGTATACATTTTATAATAATTCATCTTAAATGAGTATTAATGAGCTATCAGGAATGCTAAGATAAGGCATAGGGCATCAATATCTGATTAGTAGGGCTCCGACACCCCACACCTGCCTATAAATGTTTCTATATTAGCGCTGAAAGTTGCCAATGGAACTACATTGTTCCACCCATTGTGTAGTGGATGGAACTGGATACTGGAGCGCTACTCTCATTGAAATGAATGAAAGCAGAGAAAATTACAAGCCCCATTTATTTCACCATGGACTGTACAATCCCAGCACTGACTTTTGGCGCTGGAGCTACTTTGAAACAGTTCTTTGGCAGGGTGCAGGGTTTAGGACCCCCATCAATTGGTTAATGATAACCTATTCTGACCATAGGAGTGGACAACCCTTTTAAAAAGAAAAATATATGGACATTTGTAGCCTATATGCTACCAGCTAAATTATTTAAACATTCTCCACAAAATTCTAGTACTATATCACTGCATTAATGAGACAGTGAGGGCAGGAATTGTTTTGAAGAAAAACTTTTAATTGCCCATTTGAAGTCTTCTGATGATCATTAAATTCCATCCATAGATAGGACAGAAGAAACCAGAACTTTATACTTTAAATTAACAATTAAGCATTATCTAATTGTTAGAGCAGCACACACCTAACCTAAACAAACCAAGTGCAATTAATCACCCATTAAAATGATAATTAGCTAATCAAACACAATTACCTAATTATATTGAATAAATCAGACACCCAAACTGATAGTAAAGAACACAGAGTGAGAAAATGCTAAGACGATCATGTATTATGGAACTTAACAATGACAATAAACTGAAATAATGTTTAAATTACTATTGGCAGCTGAAAATCTACCAAAAGGCTTTGGGATGTAGTCAGCATTATAAGATCTGCTCTAACTAATGGGAGACACTTTTGAAGGAATCTTTTTCATTTTTGCTTGAAAATCTTTATTTCTATCAGTATTTCTATGGTATTGGCCGTATAGTACACTTTACTGCATAAGTAAACAATCAAAGGATCGTATGTCCCCTTGTGGCAAGTGGTAAAAAAAAGTTAAATAAAGTTCTATTTAAAAAAAAATCCAAATCTCCAAGTTTAAAAATGTAACTTTGAAAAAATGCTTATCAATGTAAAAAAAAATAAAAAAAAATAATATAAAAAACTATGCCATGATTGCTGTTTTATTGTTTATCAACCACAAAAAAAGCAATAAAAGGTGATCAAAAAGTGGGATACAAGTTTTATTGTGCAAAAGTATGAAAACTTGACTTATTTTTGTTGGTCGACCACTCCTGGGAGGGTAATATTGATTATGAATTTCCTCAATTTGTAATTAATTTGTCTGACTGTGGATTAGTGGCATCCAAACGCTTTAAAAATGTTTTTGTAACCTTTTCCAGCCTGATGAGCATCAACAACTCATCTTCGGAGGCCCTCAGAAAGCGTCATTGTTCGTGCCATGATACACTTCCACAAATGTGTTGTGAAGATAAGACTTTGATAGATCCCTGTTCCTTAAATAAAACAGGTCACCCACTCACACCTGATTGTCATCCCATTGATTGAAAACACCTGACTCTAACTTCACCTTCAGATTATCTGTTCATCCTAAAGGTTCACATACTTTTGCCACTCACAGATGTGATATTGGATCATTGTGCTCAATAAATAAAGGACCAAGTCTAATATTTTTTGACTCATGCATTTGATTTGGTTATCTTTACCTACTTTTAAGACTTGCATGAAAGTCTGTTGTAGTGTTAGGTCAAATTTATGCAGAAATATATCAAATTCTGAAGGGTTCACAAACCTCCACTGTACAGTAAGACAATTCTCCTATATTATCAAGAGAATCTTCAAGTGCACAAAAGCATGTCGACAAGGAAACCAAAGACAGTGGAGATTCAAAATGAAACATTTATTTGTCTTATCATGTGAAATATGGAAAATTCGGTTCAGGTGCTTCGCCAAATTTCACAAAGTAATTTGCTTTGTGACGAATTACATTGTCACAAAGCACATTTATTTGTATGTAGCGGCCACAATAATGGGGAATGGGGATCACGCTGCCCCCCATCATTGAACCCCTCAGACGCCGCATTCATCGCTGATTGCAGCATCTGAGGCTACCATTTAGGCCTTTTTAGGGGTTAATCAAAAAGGTAAAAGTAAAATAAACGCCCACCTTATCCATTTGATTGCATAGAGGCCGTCATGACTATCTTGATAGAATACACCATGTGAAATATTGCGCAGTGACGTGATGACGCAATCACACTTCTTGCGCAAATGGCTTTTTTTTACCACCATTTCAGGGAAAATTGATTAGTTACCACAAAGCACAAGGGAATTTGGCTTCGCAGCACATCCATTTTTTCCAGAAATTCGGATCTAAGTCAGTTCATTTGACTTTCATTCGCTCAACACTAGCTAAATGATAAGATGGGTGAACGCTAAGTTTTATTTAGAGTCTCTGGTGCCTCGGGTTCTCTTTTGCATCAATCTAAGTTCACAGTGCGACTAGTGGTAATTCACATCAATTACTCTCAAGTGCATAGAAGCAACACTGAATATGAAAGTTGTAGTAATTATAACAGTGGAAATAAAAGCGGAAATATCCAACTGTGTATGGATAAGGTCATTTGCTTTACAGTGCTCCATTTCCACCTGAACGCATTGTGGAATTAAGTAAGCTGGAGATAAAATGAGCCTTTTGACATATAGTGAATTTCACTAACATCTGGGGAAGTGAGGCTTACAGGAGCATTAACCTTTGAAACAAACCTTTTTGCTGCAGAACAGATGTAAAACAGTCACCAAGGTGCAGTCCAAAGAGAAAGTGACATAAATCTCCCAATGCTCGGGCTGAGTGACACCTCTCCATGTGGTAGCAGTACAGCTGTAGGTGGGAGACATTTATTCCCTGACCCCATAAATAACATGCACTTAAGCACATGCTGCTTTTTTCTACACTTTTCCACCTGACATTTTCTCACAAGTGTTCTATATATTGGATTAGAAATAAAAGTCAATGTGCAGAGTCATTAACATATTGATTTCCACCTGCTATTAGATGTGTACACAAAACTGGAGAAGTCTCTGGAAAGAAGCAATTTTTTCCCAAATAACTATGGTATTCAAAGGGTCCGATGTGGTCAGACTTTCTCTCCAATTTATAGGAAAAAAGCACTGTTCCGTTGGATGCCCTATTATGGAAAATCACTCTACAATACAATATGGTATGAAGGCAATATGAAACCGTAGGGACCTCATGCACCACCATACAGGTTGAATGCACGTGGTCCTGCCATGTATATGACCACCGATCTTCCAAAATAGTTCTGCCTAAAAATCTGAATTGGTTTGCTTAGATCAAGGTCTTTTATTATTTAATATGTACAAATGTGATTGTGTGTACGGATTTCTACAAACCATGCATAGGAATAATTAGGTTTTCCAGGACCTTAATTTTGATGACTTATCCTAGTCCTGCATGCCAGTTTCATCTGGATCCCATTCAAGTGAATGGGAGAGAACTGCAGTAACCAGACATGGCCATTACACAGTGTATGGTGATATGTGTGGTTCTGGTGCACCATGGCTCCTGCAAACAGCTGATCCTAAGGTCATCGATATTAGAGTTCGATGAAACCTCTTTTAAGGCATTGTCCTGCTTTCGAGCTTCCCTTTTAATTAGAAACAGCTCCTCTATCATCTACAGGCAGTATCTAATATTGCAGCTCAGGTCAATTAATTTGAGTAATGAAAAGCTGCAGTACCATCTACCAAGTTGCCCATTGGCAAATGAGTGCTGTCTCATAAAAGAGCGTACCCTCATCTTATCCCAGACAAACCTTTTTAACTATTTAATGCCAATTTACACAGGATGACAATGCGGGCAATTCTAGGGAAGAAACATTCCTATGAATGCTCGTTCCTGATAATTGCCTTGTGTAACGATGTTGCGAATCACCCAATGACTGAGTAAAAGATTCATTAAGACACCAAAATCATTGTTTTTGGGCAACAAATTATCTTGTGTAAACAGCGATCTGCTCAGATATAATGATTCTCCATGGAGACCAGCGATCAAAATCATATTAGTGATTGCTTGTCCTCATACAGAGGAGATGATTGTTGTATTTAAATGCAGCTCTCACCTCCGCTGATGAGCAGGCAATTATCAGGAACAGAGATGAGCAAATTGATTTGCTAGAATCAAAATACAACATGTTTTTTCAAAAATTTTGAGGAAACAATTGGGCATTTTTCAATTATGGAGAGAGAGAAAATTTCCAGATATTTAAAGTATTTTCACTTTGGGTACAATTTACTTTTTGTCTTTATTCAGATTAATCTACCTGACTCAAATTTTAGGAAATGTGTTTATCTCTAAATCAAATGGTTCGTTACCGATAATTGCCTGCTCTGTTGTCCCGGGCAAAGGATACATTATTCCCTTACTTTATAACGTAGATGAAGTATAACTTCTGCATATTTTTCAGTGAATTGGTGGCATCTTTGTACAGCATTGCAGAATGTATTTATATCAACTAGAATAATTATTAATAAAATAAATCAATTATTGCAGCTCATCCCCAGATAATATAGAAGACAAGCACACAACACAGATTTTCACAAAATACATGGATCGGATTTTACCATTCATTTGTTTATCTTCTAATCTGCCTTGAAATCTTTACAACCTACAGTACAGCATCTGCAGTGATTTATGTCATGTGTCAGGCTGGCGAAGGGAGGAACTGGGGAAAACTTTGTTTTATGTCTGAAAAGTGTTACCCTGCAGTGCTTTGAAAGGTTTTATAGCACTTAAGGGACTCAGACCCTTTTGCAAGCATCTGATAGAGGATTCAGCCATTGGCACTCTCCCGTTAAGTGACTGAAATCTGCTTTCTCAAATTTCTCAGAAATGAATTATATTGATCAATAAAATTTCAGCCACTGCACATGGCAGGAGGTTCAACAGCTCAGCTGGGTTTACGCTGTTGAACAATAAGGGTGGTGGATGCTGAATTGATTGGTTTCAATCTAATGCTCCCTAGAAGCATCTGTCCTAAAAAGCTATCGAGCCACTGGAACATTGCACAGAATACTGTGCTTTATCTGTAATGACACAGTCAGAGGTTTCATCAGTAAACTAAAAAATGCAGCATCACCAGTATTGTGATCTTAATTGAGTTGTACAGTAACAGTTAAAGAAGTTAGAGGAGATCCTCACTGGTGTTATGGTGATGGTCTGTACCCACCACTGTCCCTGTTCTACTGGTTGGCATAGCCGCCAACTTGCTTGTCTGCTCGAGAGCTCCAGGGCTCTAGCAGTCTGGTCCTGACAGAAGTCTTGTGTGTCTCCCTGCCCAGTAGTCCTAGTTGCTATAATAACAATGTCCTTCCATGCAGGCTAACGCCTGTTCACTGCACACAATGTCTTTATCTCTGTGCAGAGCATGTGCTTAATCCCTCTTTAGCTCATAAAGAGCCATCGTGCACCCTAATGTTCCCCAACCTATGGCTTCTAACCCTGGGGTACTTCAGTCACCTTCCCCTGTAAGAGAGTGCCCGAACAATAGGTTTCTTAGCTTGTTTCATGTATTGACTTCTGCCTGACTACTGGATTTCACCCTTTGCTGCATGACCTGAGCTGCATACTGTGACGTCAAACTGTTTATCGTATTGCTCATACTGTGCCTTCCCTGACCTCGGTCTGTCCATGACTACAGTTTTGCCTGATCCCTTGGTGCTCTGTACTAGTGTCTCTTGACCCATCATGGGTCAGCAGTCACATGAACAGATACTACTCCAAGACGTAGTGGCCTGGTGGTTCCCCTGTCCAGATCCCTAGAGCTATTCAGATTACACCCTTAGCCCCAAGAGTGTAAGATTGTTCTCTCTCCCAACTCCGCCATAACTCCTCCATGCACCTAGATGTTCAACCAAATATGTATGTGTATGTAATAGGGAGAGAAGAGAAATTAGCTGTCACACTTCTGGTGGCAGCTTATCTCCCAGGAGAACAAAATAATTGGATGAAAATATTCACTTTGCTGGGACCTTTTCTCTCCTAACATCATCTGTCAGGGGAGAATCGGACAAATCCACTGAGAACAATACACTATATGCGTGATCGGTGGCCCCTCCTCTCACTGCAATATTTAGCACAATGACTTGCACACAAATGTGGTTGTGACCAGTGCATCAGCTCAGCTCATTTGAGAGAATAAGCTAACCAGGGCAGAGCAGCAGTACCACAAGCAGTCACAATTAAATTGAGGTCACTGTGAGTGTTGGTGTGACATTCTGCTGATTGGTGGGGGCCCTGAGTGTTGGTCCAATACAGATCAAACATTGATGTCCCATCCTAAGGATTTAGAAAATCTCCCCTCCCAAAAAAATAAAATATTAGAATAAAACTGGGGTAGAAGTACACTATTGCACACTGTCCATCCCATCTACATTTCCTCAAATTTTCAAATGCAGACTAGACTGAAATATGAAAAAACATGGGGAGTATATAGTGATATAGAAAAGATGACGTGGTGTCCCAAAAATGTAAACCACTTACTCAAGAAACGAGGACCCTTAAAAACTCATACTTAATTTCTAATATAGATTAAAAAGTAACCTACCAATAAGGCTAGCTCTAGTAGGTACAAAAGGTACCTACTAGAAAGAGAAATATGAACTAAAGTTAACATTTTAGTCTGTTATTATGTATGATGTTTTTAACACAATAGCATGAAAATGGTAGAAGTAGTGACAGCATCCAGTTGGGTGGTAGTAAATACAAAGTAGTCTTTATTCCTCTAACGTATACTGCAAATTTTCAATCTATGCAGGGGTCTTTCTCAACCACTACATCATTACCTACTCTTGTGATCAGGGACCCCCCTAGTATATATTGGAGAAATAAAGAGTACTTTGTTATTACTACAGCCAACCGGATGCTATTACTCCTTGTACTATTTTGTCGTTGATGTCCAATTCTTGGACTGGTGGAGCTGCATCAGGTTATCTCCTTAGAGACACATACCAAGTCAGTGTGTTGTAAATAGAAGACTTGCGCTTGCAGGAAAGTTTATGATCACCATTAACCATTGACAATACAAACATTATTATTGTAATAAAATTAGTATTTCTGTTTTATAGATTTTTTTAAATAAAACATGACTGGAAATAAATGTGTGGAATATTAGTGTTAATAATTAATGCCTATAAGCAAGCCAAGGCTATGTGAGTCCCATCAATGGCCTCTAATTCAATCCAGTGTAGCAGCAGGGGATTTGAATCTGCTATTTCTAAAAGCTATTTATGAGAAGTGATGTCGCTACATTTCTTACCTATTTTTCTTATCTTGAATCATAAATACTGAAACTTTCCACCTAGTGCATAAAAAAGCACCTCAAATCCTGTTTCGGGGTTCTAAACTTTAAATGTACCCTGGATAAATTATGAGTTCCTCTCATGACTGCATAGGAACAACGTGACCTAGAGCAGGGGTGCACAACCTGCGGGCCCCGGGCCGCATGCGGCCCCCCCAGCCAAGGTTTGCGTCCCCCGTCCTGCTGGACAGAAACACAGCTGATCGTGCGATTAGCTGACTTTCTTCCTGGAGCGCCGCACAGGGAAGGATGACTGCTCCTGCCCCTGCACTGTAGCAGGAGTCTGGAGCAGGACGGGTCCCTGGCTATTGGTGAGAGTGGGGAGCCGAGGAGAAGGCAGATGCAGTTTATCAGCGCTTCTGCCTTCTCCTAAAGGAGTGCTCTGCAGTTTAAACCCAGCGATCACGTGATCGCCTTATGGATTTGGGGCAAAGGAGCGCAGATCTGCAGGATTAGTAGACCCTGATCGGCTCTGCCCTGTACAAAGCCCTCCTTCCCCACCCAGCAGGCTGATTTCCCCTGTATCTGGGGCTCTTTTGGATGCTCCAGTTACAGTGGAAATAGTACAAAAAAAGTCTGTGTCTCCCAAGGTCTTTCATGGACCTTTAGGGGACAAATTATGTGGCAAATATATATATTTGAAAAGTAAAAAAATAAAAACAATTGAAAACACAATAAAATAAAAAAATACTAATTAATGGAAAAAAGGGAAAGTGCAAAAAAAAAGTCAGTGTCCCCCAGAGGTCTTTTTAACATACATAGGCTACATGCACACGACCGTGCCGTTTTTTTGCGGTCCGCAAACCGCGGATCCGCAAAAACGGAAGCCGCCCGTGTGCCTTCTGCAATTTGCCCATTGTAGACACGCCTATTCTTGTCTGCAAAATGGACAAGAATAGGACATGCTATATTTTTTTTGGGGGCCTCGGAACGGAGCAACGGATGCGGACAGCACACGGAGTGCTGTACGCATCTTTTGCGGCCCCATTAAAGTAATAGGCTGATGCAAACAAGTGCTAAATAACTTTTTTTTTTTTTTTGCGGCCCCTTGAAATAGAGCAATGTGACAATGCGTCCCCCAGACCTAAAAAGGTTGTGCACCCCTGCCGTAGATCCATCCTGACTAAGCCACTCTACTTTCTCTATATAAAAATGTACCTGTCTTCTTTTTTCATGTATATATAGAAATGGGACATTTGTTTATCATGGTATCATTATTCTCTCTGCTGGCAGGAACACTTTCAAGGAAATGCACGAGATGAGAGCAAGGTGATATAATCTAAAGTATATAAGGCCACTTTCACACTAGCGTTAAAGTTTTCTGGTATTGAGTTCCATCCTAAGGGCTCAAAACCGGAAAAAAACGCTTTGATTTTATCCTAAGGCATTCTGAATGGAGAGCAATCCGTTCAGTATGCATCAGGATGTCTTCAGTTCAGTCACTTTTACAGAATTTGGCCGGAGAAAATACTGCAATACCGCAGAATGCTGCGGTATTTTCTCCAGCCAAAATTCCGGAACACTTGCCGGAATGCCAGATCTGGCATTAATTTCCATTGAAATGTATTAATGCCGGATCTGGTACCAACGGATCCGGCTTCCCGGTCTGCGTATGCGAAAATAAATAAATACCGGATCAGTTTTTCCGGATGACACCGCAGAGACGGATCCGATATTTTAATGTATTTGTAAGACGGATCCTGATCCGGAAGCAAATGCTATCCGTTTGCACATGGATTTCCTGATCCGGCAGGCAGTTCCGGTAAATATACACTCACCTAAAGAATTATTAGGAACACCGGTTCTATTACTCATTAATGCAATTATCTAGTCAACCAATCACATGGCAGTTGCTTCAATGCATTTAGGGGGGTGGTCCTGGTCAAGACAATCTCCTGAACTCCAAACTGAATGTCAGAATGGGAAAGAAAGGTGATTTAAGCAATTTTGAGCGTGGCATGGTTGTTGGTGCCAGACGGGCCGGTCTGAGTATTTCACAATCTGCTCAGTTACTGGGATTTTCACGCACAACCATTTCTAGGGTTTACAAAGAATAGTGTGAAAATGGAAAAACATCCAGTATGCGGCAGTCCTGTGGGCAAAAATGCCTTGTGGATGCTAGAGGTCAGAGGAGAATGGGCCGACTGATTCAAGCTGATAGAAGAGCAACGTTGACTGAAATAACCACTCGTTACAACCGAGGTATGCAGCAAAGCATTAGTGAAGCCACAACACGCACAACCTTGAGGCGGATGGGCTACAACAGCAGAATACCCCACCGGGTACCACTCATCTCCACTACAAATAGGAAAAAGAAGCTACAATTTGCACGAGCTCACCAAAATTGGACTGTTGAAGACTGGAAAAATGTTGCCTGGTCTGATGAGTCTCGATTTCTGTTGAGACATTCAAATGGTAGAGTCCGAATTTGGCGTAAACAGAATGAGAACATGTATCCATCCTCTGATGGCTACTTCCAGCAGGATAATGCACCATGTCACAAAGCTCGAATCATTTCAAATTGGTTTCTTGAACATGACAATGAGTTCACTGTACTAAAATGGCCCCCACAGTCACCAGATCTCAACCCAATAGAGCATCTTTGGGATGTGGTGGAATGGGAGCTTCGTGCCCTGGATGTGCATCCCTCAAATCTCCATTAACTGCAAGATGCTATCCTATCAATATGGGCCAACATTTCTAAAGAATGCTATCAGCACCTTGTTGAATCAATGCCACGTAGAATTAAGGCAGTTCTGAAGGCAAAAGGGTGTCTAACACCGTATTAGTATGGTGTTCCTAATATTTCTTTAGGTGAGTGTATATCCGGCAACTCAAAACATGTTTGTAAAGCAAACACCTAAAATAACAGAAAACAAATGTATCATAATAACCGTAAAGTGTGAAATTATAGATAAAGGGATAAAAGGAAGTAAAGTAGATCATTGAGTTATCCAGACGCAGATGAAGTGTACATGTCATTGCTATTCTAGTAAATACATAGATGGGAATGAGTTCAAAATAAATTTATATATACTATCTGAGGTGGTAAAAAATAAGTACTGTGGGATGAATTTGCACATGATTCCAGGTATGGCAGAAAATAGATAAAGAAATAATGTATCTATATCTATATGTAGTACTGACTTTGGTGTCTTGTGGTTTTCTTTCACAAAGCACATAAGACAATAGAAATATTTTACCGCTGTTCCATTGACCACTGCCATTGTGAGGAGTGTGAAGTGACCGCAGTGGGATGCGTACAATGAAGTGTAGTGAAAGGGTTAAATGCATTGTTTCAGCATGAACAGCATATAGGGCCTTGCCTTGACAAGTGAAAGTTTATCAAGATCCGTTCTAATTCCACCTCATATCCTGGTGCCGGACTTATGGACTACTCACCGTCTCTCTTTGGTATCCCCCGCCATATTGCGCATACAAAGCTTATTATTATTACATTTATAGAATCCTGTTTTAACTTGAATATTTGTAATTTGAGCAAATGAACTACTTAGTTCAAATCCTTCCATTAATATGCAGTGTTATTATAGCCCTTTTCTTACCGTGCTGGGGTCAACAAGGGGTTAAAAACCAATTACATTTCAATTACTGAACATTAACACTGCCCCTTCCACTGTGTAGAGACAAGGAGTAAGATGTAATCGCGCTTCTTTTACTTTCTATAAGTGTACAATGTATTTCCTAACAATGTACTTGCTTTGCTCTCTTTGGAACTATGCCCAGATGCATCAAGTGATGGGTAAAGTATCCACATTATACTGTTCATCGCATGAAGAGGCTGATACCGTCTGATAGCTATCATAGTGGATTTGCACAGAATTAATCTGGAATCTTGATCCAGAAAACATTAAGATACACAAATTCAAGATATGATATCCAAATTGTATGCATTGCATAAAATAACAGAGAAGCATTGCATCTTCCTCAGCTCTTTTCTCTTGAAAGCTGGGCCCTAAACTCTGACAATGGAGACCTCTATTGTTAATGAATGCTTATGGTGACCATTAGCGATAAACAAATAAATTTTAATCAAATCCATCTCAAATTTCTCAAAAATTTGGATTCCAGTAGTGTTGAGCGAGCATGCTCAGCCAAACACTAGTTTGCTATGCTCGGCCGAACACCACGTGTGCTTGAGCGCGATGCTCTAGTCAGTGTATTTAAATCTAATTTAGCCTCTATTTCTATGCAGAAGATTGCTGTATAGTGAGGGAATCCCTCAGTGTGAGTCCACGGCTTAGGAGTCCCTGCTCTGACTCCATATATAGCTATGTCCATATATGGAGTCAGTGCTTGGGGACACCCCAGTGTATTTAAATCTAATTTAGCCTCTATTTCTATGCAGAAGATTGCTGTATAGTGAGGGAATCCCTCAGTGTGAGTCCGCGGCTTAGGAGTCCCTGCTCTGACTCCATATATAGCTATGTCCATATATGGAGTCAGTGCTTGGGGACACCCCAGTGTATTTAAATCTAATTTAGCCTGTATTTCAGAAAAGTTTCTGCCAGGATTCAAACTCACAATCTTCTGTATTAGAGGCAAGGCAATTAACCACTCAGCTATAATAGCTGCATAGCCAGTTACATTGAAAAAAAAAAAAAAAAAACTTCTACTGTACTGTACTTCTACTAAGACCTATACAGTAGAAGTCTCATATTTTTTATTTTTTTTAGTGGCTGGATATGCAGCTATGAAGTTTAGTGGTTAAAGTTCTAGGCTGTGATGCAGAAGCTGTGAGTTCAAGTCATGTCATAAGCTTTTTCAGAAATAGAGGTTAAATTAGATTTATATATTTTATATATTTTTTTGTAATTGTAAAAAATGTATGGCACAAAATAAATGTGTAATTACTAAAAAATGTATAAATATATATATATATATATATATTTTATTTTATTTTATTTAAGTAACTGGTTATGCAGCTATTATAGCTGAGTGGTTAAGCGCCTTGCCTCTAATATAGGAGGTCGTGAGTTAGAATCCCAGCAGAAACCTTTCTGAAATACAGGCTAAATTTGATTTAAATACACTGGGGTGTCCCCAAGCACTGACTCCATATATGGACATAGCTATATATGGAGTCAGAGCAGAACACCCGAGCACCGCGAAGTGTTGCACACGAGCACTTTGGTGCTCTCTCAAGACTAGATTCCAGCTGAATCTGACTCAATTGTGATTAAATTTGGACACATTTTTCAAAAAGCAGTCCACCATTTTACTGGTCAGAATGCATCTGCCACCAAAAAAATGAATCACTTTTGGGCCCTTTTCTAATAAAAAAAATATATCTGACAGTGCAGTGTGTGTTTGTTACCACTAGCTACCATCCGTTTACCCATAGTCATATGTGTCATTGTCACATTGACATTAATAATGTTGCCTTGGTGTTAAAGAGCTTAAAGGGGGTTGCATACAGTCCTAGGAGACCCTAGAACATCTTACATGACTTTCATGGCGATCTAAGCACTTTCAATTCAAGTCATCAAGTCAATCATACAACTACATCACTACTTTTCTTTTTAAATTGGCCCTGGAAAGATGGGAGATGAAATCTGATTGGTTGCTATGGTCAACAGCCTGCTTTTTTCTTTTCCATCAGTTTAGATCAATCATCACCCATTGTATCTTTAGCCTTTTTGTGCACATATTAAAGTTTTCAATAATAACTCTTGAAGAGGGGAGGCATCTGCCAGGTGATCTTTCTGTGGTGCCCTTTTGAATTATGAAAAAGTCTTGAAAAGTAAAACCAAGTCTAGTGGAGGCTTATAGCCATTGTGGCGATGAGATTTTCATTTTTATGTTTCAAAAGCATGTCGGATTTGGCTTCTGAGCCACCACTACACCTTCTGGATCTAAACTAGTGGTTAACTTCAGATTGCAAAATGCTGGCAAAGTCTCCAATGGTCAAGAGGAGGAAAGCTTCATCATGAGCTGCAGTGTAAGGTATGTTTGAGGTTCAACATTAAATAAGTAGCGTCTAATGGCCAGGGTATGTAGGTCTACTAGAGATTTCCGTATAAAAAAAACACACAGGGCATGGATTGGCCTCCTGGGCACTCTTGGAATTACATATCAACACTTTATACTAGGGCAGAGTGGTTACTAGTAAATCATCCTATTCCTGAAGAACCTTACATATATCAGGTGCATTTATTATACCGGTATATTTATATGTGACAGATGGACCTTTGGGGTCCCACAGGCACCAGGAAACAGGTCCTACTGTTACACTATGATCCATCGGCGATCACTTTAGAGGAGGTAGCTTGTGGTGAGGTTTGGTTGTCTTAAACCCTTAAAGCTGAAGGCTGTTGAAAAATAGTTTATTTTTTTAAGACCAGTGGATCTAAGCCTTATTGCTGCTGCTTTGTCTTAAATGAGCACTTAAAGGGGCACTACAAAATGTGTAGAATGTGCTATGTCTAGTACAGAACCTGAGGTGGTGAAATATAGCACAAGGATTTTGGTAACACCAAAGAGAGAATTCCTGTGTATTGCCCCAGGCCCTGCACTAGGCATAACACAGATCATCTATCAAACCTGTCTAAAAGTAAGGCCTAGTTTACACACCAGTGTGTTGGTCAGTGATTTCCATCAGTGATTCTAAAACCAGGAGTGGAACCTACACAGAGATTAGGTATAATGGAAATACTTGCTCCTGTTCTGTGTTTTGGACCAGCACCTAGTTCTTGCTCACAATCACTGACCAAAGCTCAGATTTGTGAACTAGGCCTAAAGCTGTCTTAGTTGCCCCTAGCAACCAATCAAAGCACAGCTTTCATTTCTTAAATAGCTCAGAAAAAATGAAAGCTGAGCTCTGATTAGTTGCTATGGGCAACCAAGAAAGCTTTACTGTTGGATAGCTTTGACAAATGAGGCCCAATGTGTCCGTTTTGCCTGGAGTTTTCTTTGTATTCTTTGTTCTTTTATAGTATATGAAGTTAGATTTTCTCATAGGTCATTTCTAAAGTTGTGTCATACATACTAACTAACATCACAGTTGGTAAATTAGGGACAAAGTAACCCCACTCCTGAGAGTGCACCTATTCGGAGTGGAACCAGCCATTTATAGATGGGGCCTACATAAGCTGGACTATTTTCAGCCCAGGACAGCCCGATTTGTCTTCGAAAATGAGGGACAGTCCCTGTAAATTCGAAACAGTTGGCACCTTTTCTTTATAAAGTAAAACACTAATGTTACTTTCTCAGCTTTCTTTACGTCTTTCATCTATTACTAAGCAAGGATGAAATAAAAAGAAACACAAATATGGGAGACAAAATGGGAGAAAACAGATTATTTAACCCATTCTTCAGCTTCCAGAAGGGTTAATGGATGCTACTTCAAAACAGCTGACACACAACAGCCATAATTTTATTTCTGATCCCGCTCGATGCTATCCATTTTCCGGGGAGAGCCTATAAAACTGAGCAAATTTCAGAAAGCGTAAATGCATTCCGGCTTGTAAGGCAGAGCATCGGCGGGCTGAATTATACCTCATCCCCAGCTCCTTGATTACCATATACTGATATTGCTGCAGGGTGTAATATAAAAACCAATGAAATTGAACTCAATATGAACGATGACAGTCGTCCTTAATGTGCTTGCGCCTTAGCCTTGAATAGTAGTCTAGCACTTTATTACTCTCAATGTGGATAAAGTGATATATAAGATCTCAAATGGCTGAGTAAGTGAAGCACATTGTCTTCTAGCAGCAGGTGACAGAGTATCGGATGACTGGAGGCTGTTTGCTTGGTGTACATGTGGTCATACATGGTGTCAAGGAAGCCTGTATCAATCCTATATGTGGTCTCAGGGTACATTGTATGCATCTTCTCCTGCCGAGATTTACCAACGTGTTTGTATAACTGCAATAGACCAGATTGTGTTTTCTCTGCAAATGCATTTAGTTAATTTCTATTTAATGTTCCCATGATGATAACTCCAGCTTTAATGGAGGAAACAGAACAGAAGAATGTGTGATGACAGAGACTGGAACGTAATACTGTACACGTGTACATAGTGCATTGTGATTCAATGTATGCATATAATGATGAGCTCTGCATTTACCGTAATGGTAGTTAGGAACGCTGAAACTGGCAGACTATTATTGGTGTCCTCAGGGACAAAAATTACATAGTTGTGCTGGCTCTGGCTTTGAATTTAACTTTTAGATCCTGACACCATATGTGGTTTATTATACAATGCTTTATGTAATCATGGAGAATTTAAGGAGGAGCACATTAGAAATCTTAGAGAAGAATAATTCTACATGACTGTAGCAGCTTTGTGACAGCACCACATTTTTATGGGTGGGGGTAAATTGATTTGTTATCATATATTAGATCTTCAGTATACAGTTGTATTCACTTTGGGGCCGAATGGTTGTCTAAGGTCTACATACTGTACCACAGAGGCACACCATGTATCTGCAATGGAGTCCTGGAGGAGAGAGGACCCATTCTTGTTTCAGCCCAAAACCTTTGCAGAATTTGTGGACGACTTCTTTCTTCTGAGGAACTGTATGTTGAAGGTGTTGTCCAGCCATGTAAACCTATTAAAGAAACTGTATAATGGAAACCGGCACGCTACATCTGGCGATAACGCCACTGATGAAGAAGGCAGCTAAGACCTTTGAAACGCATTTGGTGACTCCCCCACAAACCCGCTAAACACATTACCTTGGAAGCGCTTCCACATAATTGATTTTACCCTAATTTTTGGATCGAAAAAGACCGCTCTGCGAATATTCACAAATCGAATACAGCAAAGACACGTGAGAAGCCAGACAAGTGATGTCACACCCACGTGGAACGCCAAAGACCGGGAACAGACATCACAGAGCGCAGCAAGGACGCTCCAGCAGCCGGGACACTCGTACCTCATAAAGAAGGTAAACCACAGTCAGGGTGCAGTCCTTCTCAGTGTGTGGGACGCCTCACCAGGTGCAGCACCCGACTGATATATTACCCCCACCTTTTTGTTATCCTTTTACTGTGACCAACAACAGTGTCCGGCCAGGAATCCCTAAACAGGGAAACATTGCATTTTTCCTCTGCAACATTTTATATATTTTATAGACATTTTCTATTGCAAACTGCTTAAAAAGGATACTCACCCACCAGGGTGCCAATGAACTATTGAACTAATTGAAGGTGGAAATCACCATTAGACGACCACCGTATTGTTCCATCCTTGCATCCACCATCTCTGCAATTTGCCATTGCGCCCAACCAGCTCTGCAATTTGCAATCTTTTATTTTTATTTTTAATTTTTTACTTTTTAAATTTTTATCTCCACTTTTATTATTATTATTATTATCACTATTACCCCTTTAATCGATCCTCCCCTATATTATTGACATAGATGATAAATAAATACGCATTTTTACCACCCTACCTGTGTACATTGCTCTTTAAAGCGTTATCGCCAGATGTAGAGTGCCGGTTTCCATTATACTCTTCTATTGCATAACCTTCCTTTCTGATTGGGTGAATCAGTCTAAACCCAGACCACCTATACATTGTACTGGTCAGGTGAGCCACCAGCAACCTACCTTTTCTCTATTAAAGAAACTGTTTACAAGTTTATGAAATAGAAAAAGAAGTAATAACCACTTTACAAATCTTGGAAGAAATAGCAGTTGTAGAGCAGCACCCACGAACACAGATTACCCCACTGGAATACAACAGCCGAACCGCGACCGCAGATCCTCAGCAGTCCACCGAACAGTAAATGAAGAGAGGTAACGGCAGCATCTCCAGTAAATTCTTTATTGGACGGACTTCACAGAAAGTGTACCATAAACACAGACAGCAACGTTTCGGCTACATCATAGCCTTTGTCAAGCCTAGCTTTACAAATCTTGTCACCCCTGTTCTGATGCTTCCCTGTTCCACACAGGTCTCTGTACTTTCTGGCTTAGCAATAATGACTGACTCTGACATGTGACCTTTACAGTCAGCTACTGGCTGTACTGCTGACTTGTCAACACCTTTGAGGTCACATCTGTGGTCTGCGATTGGCTGCAGTGGTGACATGTCCGTGTTGGGATGTCATTGATAGGGCATGAAGTATAGAGACTGGTGGGGGGCTGAGAAGAATCAGAACAGAAGTAGCGGGATTCAGTAAGGTATTACTTTCCAAATGGTTTAAAAAAATTCAGTGTTGGACAATTCCTTTACGCAAGCAAAAAGGTAGAGAATTGGCCAAAGGTTCTTGGAAAGGGAATGGAAGACAAGAAAAATCAGCCTTCTGTTCTCGATATCAGAACCCAGTATCATGGTGGTTGGGTTGGCAGAAGACATTATTAGCTGATCACTAATTTGGCCTTCACATATTTAAAGCCATTCACCTATATCTCTTCCAACCCATCAAATATAACAAATATCTTGTACAATCATTTTAAACATTAAATACAAAAAGAGTTGCCATTGATGTCTTATTTATTAACTGATCTATAGTCAACAACGTGATGGGCAAAATGATCAAATCATAAAAGGGGTTGTGTCACTTTAGCAAGTGGCATTTATCATGTAGAGAAAGTTAATACAAGGCACTTACTAATGTATTGTCATTATCCATGTTGCGTCCTTTACTAGCTGGATTCATTTTTCCATAACATTGTACACTTCTCATTACCATGGTTACGACCACCCTGCAAACGAGCGGTGTATAATGTTATGGAAAAGTGAATTCAGCCAGCAAAGGAAGCAATATGGATAGGGTTGAGCGAACCCGAACTGCAAAGTTCGGGTTCGTACCGAACTTTGCGAGTTTGGATACCCGGATCCGAACCCGGACTTGTTCACTGAAGTTCAGGTTCGGCTTCGGTGTTCGGGTGATTTTATTATTTTTAACTCCTCCATGGCCATTTTATTTAGCATTCTGTCTTAATGCTATTATTTTCCATTATAACCATGTTATAACGGAAAATAATAAAGTGAAGTTCGGGTCCCCATTGACTTTAATGGGGTCCTGGTTCGGGGTCAAGTTCGGGTCAAGTTCTGGTCCCGAGCCCGAACTCTGACCTGAAGTTCGGCTGAACCCGGCGAACCCGAACTTCCACGGGTTCGCTCATCCCTAAATATGGATAATAACAATACATTAGTAAGTGCCTTGTATTAACTTTTTCTACATAATAAATGTTATTTTCTGAAGTGACAAAACCTCTTTAAGGATGTGTGTTCCAAAATGGCACCCAGTTCATAGAGGGATGACACCTATACTAGCCCTAATACAAGTGTGAACCTATAGTTGCCCCTTCATCTACACTAGACTGTTATTGTTAACAAGCAATAGAGAGCTCTCCTGTCCTAAGATGGAGTGGTATGGTGGTTTAAGAAGAGGGCCCATATTTTATAATTTTATTTTTTTCATCATGGGGCTAATCTCCTTGTCTTTGTCCTTATGCATGACCCTGAAACTCATCAAGTATAGATAGAGTAAGATGTTTTGCAGTTCTGGAATAACTCCATTGTGAATCTTGAGTTTGTCCATAACCATTTCTAGAAACTTTTTAGTTTTAACATTTTGGTCACTTTATTCGCATTTCTAATCCTACATAATGTTTCGCTCTTATTGTAACAATGCAAGAACATTTCCATGAACAATTGTGCAGATAATGATGTACTCTAGATTTCTAGTGCCCTGTGTAACCTGCTTCATGCGCCCATCTCTTCCATGTGCTGGCCGCTCACGTCTACTGCGGTTCATTTCTAGAGACAAATTGCAGATGTTTGGGTTCAAAGTGCTCTCATTTAATGAGCAAAAATTGTACTGTGTGTTCAATATGTGAAGGACACAAATGGTTATGAAAGTAATCTCTGGGGACAGGAACGGGTGTGTTGTAATGTTTTTTTACTGCACAAAATGCTTTCATTTCCTTTATTTTCCCATGTACTTTTGTGAATACAGAATATTCTATGTATTGAATCTGCTCACTTTATGACCTTGTCATAACTTAGGCCAAGTCACAAGAAGTCTTCTCCAACTCCAATCTACATAGCAGTAGTCAGCAAACCACTTGTTATGGAAGCACTAAAAGTCTACATTTATAGTACATTCTCTCCCCACTATAATGGATTTCTACTCATCTCATTCACTATATAATGTGAAAGAACTTGAGTAGCCTATTAGATCCTGAATGTGTTTTTATCCGCTCTATTATTATAATTAGAGATGAATACACTTCACAAAAAAATGTCTTCTAAATGTATTCTCCAGGAGGCAAATCAGCCTGAATCATTGCGAACCATGATGAAAAAACCTGGTGAATAAAATCTACAACTTTCCTATATTAATGAGTCATTTATTTTTTCTTCTCTGACATACAATGAAGCCCAGTTCAGACTTTGGAAATAGTTTCTATTGTCTACAAAATGAACTTTCCAAACCTGGTTTAAACCACAGGAACTAAGGTCAATCAAGAGTAGATAATACACATGTAGAACTCCATACACATTAGTCATGGATACAGAATTAATTACACCATACTGAATATGTATTTAATTAAAAAAAAGATGGTGCTGTCCATTATATTTGAACATAAGGAGGATATGCCCATACTTAGTAACCACTGATGAAAATTCTGTAATGGATTTTGAAGGACTAGGAGAGTTCTTTGTAGATGGCCTTGGTCAACTTTGCAAAATTGTTGGGTGTTAAGTTATTCACTTATACATACTCTATTCCCAACTGCAGTTATGTAAAGATGATGGCTGATAACCTTTATGGTCAGCTGTGCTTGGAACCATGTTGGCTGCGCTCTGCAGTACCAGAAATAGATATAGTGCTTAAAGGGTTGAGTTGTAGAAGTGGGCAGCAAGCATTAAAGTTAGTGATGGCCTTGCGGTTCACCCTGCGGTCGGTTCGCGGCAAACTTTGCGCGTTCGCGATCCACCGAACATGCGGACATATGGCGATGTGCGCGCGCCATATTATTTTGCATTGCGCTGAACTTTGACCCATGACACATCCATCAGGTGGGACAGGACAGCCAATTAAGAAGTTTCAGCACATGGACATCCCCCCAACCCTATAACAGAACCCAATCTGGCAGCCATTTTACATTATGTGTTTTGCCAGTGTAGGGAGAGGTTGCATTTTGGAGCAGGGACAGGCTGTTAGGAACTTAGGGACACCAAACGCTAGCTAATAGGGCCACAAAAGTCATTTTAAGGACTAGTAACATTGTGCTATCAATAGGTGTGAAACACAGAGGGCTGTGATATACCTATAATATACTTTATAACATAGAAAGTATATCATAGTGCATTTGTATGCTTCCAGAAAATACTGATTGAGGTTTTCTATATACTTGCGACCACAAAAGTAATGCTTGAGGGTGATATACCAGATTAAACTAACAACTGATTGATGCCTGCCATATATCAGCTTCCACAAAATAGTGATAGAGGTTTTCCATATACCTGCATCCACAAAATACAGATTGCGGGTTTTGATATACCTGCTTCAACTAACAATTGATTAACCGCTTTACGTCCGCCCATAGGATATAAACGTCCTATGGGTGGACGTCTATTTCTGAACGGACGTTCCAGAACGTCTTTTCAGAAAGGGCAGCTGCACGCTAATCGTGCAGCTGCTGATCGGGTTGCCCGCTGTCAGTGACAGCAGGGCAACCCTAAGACAAGGCAGGGACAATGCCCAGGTACCCTGCCTTCTAGATCGCTGCAGACCAGGGGCGGACTGACCGGTCACGCGCCTGCTCTGCCTGCTTCATTCATAAAGTGGGAGGAGCAGGCGCGTGACGTCAGTGGTTCAAAATATTTTTTTATTTGGCTATTCCCCACCCCTCTTGTAATTGTTCCGCTACTTGTGGGCTGCGCGGGAATGAGTTCAGTCACTTCGGTGCGCAATCCCGTCCTGCAGCGCATGATCCCGCGAGACCTGCCGCTGTAGGTCACGGGTCTCGTGGGATCACGCGCCGCAGGATGGGATTGCGCACCGAAGTGACTGACATTGAATCAATGCTTTCCTATGGGGAAAAATCTGACCCTGGAGGTCATCATGCAGAGTGTAAGGACGTCCAGCGTCAGATACCAGACCAAACGTCTGTTTTACTCCAGGAAGCCCTCAGGTGGCTGCCAGCTACTAGAGGCCGACTTATTGCTGGAACGTAAACAATGCAGTTTCTCTAGAACATTGCAGCTCGATTTGCAAAAGGGACACTGTACCCAGAGCACATCAATGAGCTGAAGGGGTCTGGGTGCCTTTTGTGTCGCTTTAACTTTGAAATCTTATTAAAGATTGTGTAGGGTGTGGCTGGAGGCGGGGCATGGAGGCGGGACAAGGGTGGGGCTTGCAGCAGAACATGGGTGGGGCCTGTAAGGGGGGCCCTTGATTTATTTTGCCCGGGGGCCCTGAGGGTTCTCAGTCCGCCCCTGCTGCAGACACAGCGCTCACCGAGCGCTGTGTCTGCAGAGAAGGAAGCGCTGTGCGCATCCTGTTTCGGCCCAGCGGTCATGTGACCGCCGTGACCGGAGTGTGCAGGAGCTGTGTGAGGTCTCTCAGAGACCTCGATCAGCCCTGCTCTGAGGCTGTACAGCGCAGGATTGCTGCTGTACAGCCTCTATAGGGGTGCATTTGTCCTGTAACTGGGGCTACTATGTCAGCCCCAGTTACAGGAGAAATCAACTGTGAAAAAAAAAAAAAAAGTGAAGTAAATGTCCCCCAGAGGTCTTGTATGACCTTATGGGGGACGAAAAGTGTAAAATAAAAAATATAAAAATAAAAGGTTGAAAATAAAAAAATAAAAAAAGTTTCACATGTAAAAAAAAAAAAGTCCCCAAGTAAGGAATGAAAAAAAAAAAAGTATACATATTAGGTATTGCCGCGTCCGTAAAAAACATCTCTATAAAAATATCACATGACCTAACCCCTCGGATGAACACCGTAAAAAAAAAAAAAAAAAAAAAAACTGTGTCAAAACAAGCAATTTTTGTCACCTTGCGTCACAAAAAGTGCAACACCAAGTGATCAAAAATGCGTATGTCCCACAAAATAGTACCAATAAAACCGTCACCTCATCCCGCAAAAAATTAGCCCCTACATAAGAAAATCTCTCAAAAAATAAAAAAAACTATAGCTCTTAGAACATGGAGACACTAAAACATCATTTTTTTGGTTTCAAAAATGCTATTATTGTGTTAAAGTGAAACAAATAAAAAAAAGTATACATATTAGGTATTGCCGCGTCCGTAAAAACCAGCTCTATAAAAATATCACATGACCTAACCCCTCGGGTAAACACCGTAAAAAAAAACAAAAAAAAAAACTGTGTCAAAACAAGCAATTATTGTCACCTTGCATCACAAAAAGTGCAACACCAAGTGATCAAAAACGCGTATGTCCCACAAAATAGAACCAATAAAACCGTCACCTCATCCCGCAAAAAATGAGCCCCTACATAAGAAAATCTCTCAAAAAATAAAAAAAACTATAGCTCTCAGAACATGGACACATTAAAACATTATTTTTTTTTTCAAAAATGCTATTATTGTGTAAAACTTATACATATTAGGTATCGCCACGTCCGTAACGATCTGCTCTATAAAAATGTCACTTGACTGAACCCCTCAGGTGAACGCTGTAAAAATAAATAAATAGAAACTGTGCTAAAACAACCAATTTTTTGGTCACCTTGCCCCATAAAGTGTTATAATGAATGATCAAAAAATCATATGTACCCAAAAATAGTACTAATAAAACTGGCACCTTATCCCCTAGTTTCCAAAATGGGGTCACTTCTTGGGAGTTTCTACTGTAAGGGTGCATCAGGGGGGCTTCAAATGGGACATGGCATCTAAAAACCATGTGGAGTTCCTTTTCTTCTGCGCCCTGCCGTGTGCCCATACAGCAGTTTATGACCACATGTGGGGTGTTTCTGTAAACCGCAGAATCTGGGTAATAAATATTGAGTTTTGTTTGGCTGTTAACCATCGATGTGGTTTCCCCGTTGCATGGATCCAAAAATCTGGCACTGGGAAGTGGAGCAGCCAATAGCAGGCTGCGATGGTGACCAGCCTCCCTAGCATTGCGGGTGATGCTAGGGAGGCTGGTCACCATCACAGCCTGCTATTGGCTGCTACCCCTCGTTAGCCGTCGCTGGATGTTTTGATCTGCGCGATGAGGAGATGCAGCGGTGGTCGTGCAGTGATCTGGATGGCGCAGGTGTCGGGGACGGGGTAAATATAGGAGGGGCTGGGGCATTGTGGGGGGTATGTTTCAAATATTTAAAGTGACTGTCCAGTCATGATCTTAAAAGGATACTTAAATCAGTTGCTACAGGTAAGGGTCCATTCACATGTCCGCATTATGGGTCCGCATCCGTTACGCAATTTTGCGGAACGGGTGCGGACCCATTCATTTTCAAATGGGGCCGCAAAAGATGCGGACAGCACACTGTGTGCTATCCACATCCGCACTTCCGTTCCGTGGCCCTGGAAATACATAGAACATGTCTTATACTTGTCCGCAGCCACGGACAAGAAAATGCATTTCTATTATAGTGCTGGCAATGTGCGGTCTGCAAAATGTCCGTATTTTGCGGATCTGCAGTGAAAAAAAAAGTCAGTTTCCTCCAGAGGTCTTTTAATGACATATTATCTGCCAAAAATAAATTAAAATATAATACAAATTAAAAAAATGTGAATTTTTTTTTAAAATGCAGTCGCTAACACAGTGGTTCTCAACCTTTCTAAAGCCGTGACCCTTTAATACAGTTCCTCATGTTGTGGTGACCCCCAACCATTACATTTTTTTCCTTGCTACGTCATAACTAATTTTGCTACTGTTATGAATTGTAATGTAAATATCTGATATGCAGGATGTATTTTTATTGCTACAAATTGAACATAATTAAAGCAGAGTAATGAATTACAAAGACATCCACAGATCCCCCCTAAACAGTGCCATCCACAGATCCCCCCTAAACAGTGCCATCCACAGATCCCCCTCCCCTAAACAGTGCCATCCACAGATCTCCCCCCTAAACAGTGCCATCCACAGATCCCTCATCCCCTAAACAGTGCCATCCACAGATCCCCCCTCCCCTAAACAGTGCCATCCACAGATCTCCCCCCTAAACAGTGCCATCCACAGATCCCCCCTAAACAGTGCCATCCACAGATCCCCCTCCCCTAAACAGTGCCATCCACAGATCCCCCCTCCCCTAAACAGTGCCATCCACAGATCTCCCCCCTAAACAGTGCCATCCACAGATCCCCCCTAAACAGTGCCATCCACAGATCCCCCCTCCCCTAAACAGTGCCATCCACAGATCTCCCCCCTAAACAGTGCCATCCACAGATCCCCCTAAACAGTGCCATCCACAGATCCCCCCTAAACAGTGCCATCCACAGATCCCCCTAAACAGTGCCATCCACAGATCCCCCCTAAACAGTGCCATCCACAGATCCCCCCTCCCCTAAACAGTGCCATGATGGCACTGTTTAGGGGAGGGGGGATCTGTGGATGGCACTGTTTAGGGGGGATCTGTGGATGGCACTGTTTAGGGGGGAGATCTGTGGATGGCACTGTTTAGGGGAGGGGGGATCTGTGGATGGCACTGTAGGCGGATCTGTGGATGGCACTGCCATCCACAGATCCCCCTACAGTGCCATCCACAGATCTCCCTCCCCGACGCTCACAGCAGTATATTTATAAACTAATCAGTAACTACTTTAACTTTAATCATTGCTCATTGCTGAGCTCTTTACTTGGATTATAATTTATTTGGATATGGGATATCTCACTTTGTCTTAGCTCCGGTAATAGCAGGCAGTGCGGTGGGCGGCGCTCACTCACTGACGTCACGCGCCTGCGCCACCTAGTGGGAGGAGCAGGCGCGTGACGTCAGTGAGTGAGCGCCGCCCCCCGCACTGCCTGCTATTACCGGAGCTAAGACAAAGTAAGATATCCTATATCCAAATAAATTATAATCCAAGTAAAGAGCTCAGCAATGAGCAATGATTAAAGTTAAAGTAGTTACTGATTAGTTTATAAATATACTGCTGTGAGCGGCGTGGCCCTGTATATTCTAACCCCCAGGCAAGCGTCCCTGTCACCATGGGAACGCCTGGGGGTTAGAATATACCATCGGATCTTCTGAGTTACTCAGCCACAAAACAAGCACCGGCGACCCCCCGGAAAGGGCCGATCGACCCCCAAAGGGGTCGCGACCCCTAGGTTGAGAACCGCTGCGCTAACAGAAACCTTCATCATAGTCGCCCCGTTCTCTTAAACCTAGACATGTTATATATGAAAAAAATTGTCACAAAATAGAGAACCCATTGCGATAATAAATTTTTGTGTCTGTTTTAATATTTAAGAAGTAAAGATATAATTAAAAAAATACTTTTTAATAATAATTAGTGGAATTCCTCCAAATTAAACCTAAACAAAGAAAAAAACTCTAAACAAACCTTTCTAATAAAAAGTCGTAAGTGTCAAGTAAAAAAAAAAAAAAATGCAAAAATTATTTTGGTAGTCCAACAAATAAAAAAGCTACATTCACTAAACCACCATGTGCACAAAATGACAAAATGTTGTCTGGACATTCAGGCCTTTTTTGGGCCTTATTATAAAAGGGTTAATCTTCCTTTCCGTAAGGTTAAAATACATTTTCTAGTCCTAAACTGCTGTCTTACAGCATATCCTGACCTTATATAGCAGAACATTCATCTTTGTAGGTATTCCTGTTAACATTCAATTAGGAATTTATAGCAATTTGCACCCCTGAGAAGCAGCAATGGATCATGTTGCCTGGTAATTGCAGAGGATCGCATTACACTGTATATATGAATGTGAATATATATTCCTATACATTGTGTCCAAGTTAATGATGTAGAGTCATTTTTGCTGGCATATGGCAGTATTTGAGTTTATAGCAACAGATGGATTTGATCTGTGCATGGATCAGCGGAATAACTTTTTAATATTTAATTTCCATTGAATCTTTAATATCACATCTAACTAATTGTACTGCCGTATTTCTGCCAAGCTGCTTCTATGCTGAGACGAAAAGTGAAAAGTGACAGGAGAGTGGTTAAATTGAAACAGTCATTGCAGGGAATAAAATGTAATTACTTCATAGGGGATTCTTCAGTCTACTCATTTAACTCTTTCTGTAGTGTATATGTAGACAAAAAAATTAGAAATAGACATAGACATGGACTCTTTTTATTCTTGTGTATTTGTTCTTTATTGTGACATTTATTGCTCCCATGATGGTACCTGATTCAAAAATTTCAAATATGATCTGTAATTTCAAAGGAGACAAAGACAGTAAAACAGATTTTGTGTTGAATTTTCCCTATTGAATTCAATAGACAAACAAAATTACCCTGGGAAATAAAAGGTAATAACTGTGATTGTGCTTTCCCATATAAACAATTATAGAAATGATAATTGGATCTTATACGTGAGATTAAAATAAACTGATCAATTGGAAATGTCTTTAATATGTGTGAAGCACTGCCCTTATGATAAAACTCCAGCAGCATGACTAGACTTTCCTCCAACTGGGACAAAAATTCAAATTGAAGCCCTAACCTGGTATTTGAATGCCTTGATCATGGCAGGATGACTTGATAGTAACGTAGACTTTTAGATGCAGTGATAGGACGCATGCTCGTGCTCCATTCAAACTTGTACTTACTGCAATTGAGCAGCAATAAAAAATGGGGGACTCGAGATTGCTGTTTTGGTGACCTACTATCGATAAGATATTTATAAACTTTCCTGGTGATAAATATGAGAAAAACCTTTGTTAATTTTTTTTTATTATTGTTCACAAATATGCAAGTTTCCCACTTTCAGGGTAAACACAGGCAGCAGAGGGCCCCCTGGAGCTCTCCAGTAGCTTATTACAGGACAACTCCCCTTTATGTCTCCATAAAACACATCTCTTACATTAGTAATCTTCACAGATTGTATTTATGGTATGCCCATCCCTGTCCACAATGTTAACGTCCTAGGAACTTATAGTGCTAAGAAAACTGGATTATTTATCAAATATTTGTGACATCATCAGGGGCTATAGTGATGTCATACACTTTTGGTTATAAAAAAACCCAAAAACTTCTGTTGAAGTCAGTAAGATAGAGAATATATTTTACAGGTGACTGGTCATCTTGTGACATTAAAGGGGTTTTCTGGTCCTTCTATATTGATCGACTATCCTCAGGATTGGCCATCGCTATCTGATTGTGGGGGAGGTCAGACACTGCATGCCCTGTCCGATCAACTGTAATGTGTGTGTCCATTGTGTGGCAGAATGGGGTAGTAACTGTAGCGCTGCTCCCATTGAAGTAAACGGGATCTGTGCTCCAGTTACCAGCTCGGTCCACTATACAATGGACAGAACAGTGGAGCTTCATTGCCTACTTGCGAGCTACTGCAGAAAAGCTGATCGGTAATGGTGCAGGGTGTCGGACCCCAACTGATCAGATACTTATGGCTTTTCCTAAGGGTATGCCATCAATATGAAAGTACCTGTTCCTGTAGCAAAATTGAAGTACTAGACAAGGTAAGCTCATAAGCTTATACCTCTTTCAGACACCTCTTTTAGAAGGGCTTCTGCAGCCTATTACCGTATTTTTTGCTTTATAAGACGCACTTTCCCCCAAACGTGGGGGGAAATGGCTGTGCGTCTTATAAAGCAAATATTAGTGAGCACCTCTATTATGGAAGAGCTCACTAGTATGCTTTAGGTGCCGGGAGTAGGGAGTGAAGTGCTGCAAGTGCTTGTAATACTCACCCTCCCGGTCTCCCTTCCTGGGTCCGGCACTTCACTGACCGCTGTGGGGTTTCATTCTGGTTGAAAGGGTAAGCGGACACAGTACAGAGGCAAAATACAAGTTCTTAACTCAAACTTCAGTGTTTATTCACACTTGTGGCAGTTGCACAAAACAACTCGTCACTTTGCAGTCTTTGGTGTTAATTCACACACAATGGAAAGTTTATATTGCATAAGTCACCTTGTTGGCAATTCTGCATCCAGCAGTCCACAGCAGGCTTTAGGGGGCCTGTTTCCCCTGCACACTGGTCTCATCCCTCCAGTCTGGCACAAAACATCAGTTCCCAACACAGACATCCTGCTGCTGAGCCCAGATGGCTCTTTAAGGACAGCCAGGTGCTGCCAAAAACCTGACCGATAATTAAAATCCAGTCTGGTATTTGACCCCACCTGGCTGCAAATCAGCCCTGCAGCACACGCTGGGAGTAAAATACCTGTTTTCCCAGACCATACCCCTTATTGTGTCACACCGCGTACAGCGTCAGGACGTAGTGCTGCACTCAGTCAGGTGACAGTGCAGCGCGGCCGGAGAAGACATGGGAGCGTGACATGCTTCAGAACATGGGGAGGAGCTGAGGTGCAGGAGAGGTAAGAAAAGATTTTTATTTTATTCTGATGTAAGGTCTGATGGTCTGGCAAGGAACTCTAGGGGGTCTGACAATAAAGGCTGATCTGAGGCCTGATGGGGGTTCTCGCAAGGAACTCTGATTGGGGGGGGGTCTGACAATGAGGGCTGATCTGAGGTCTGACAATGAGGGCTGATTTCAGGTCTGATTTCAGGTCTGATAGGGGTCTGGTCTGAAATAAAGGGCTTATCTGAGGTCTGATGGGGGTCTCACATTGAGTGCTGATATGAGGTCTGACGGGGGTCTGAAATAAAGGGCTGATATACGGTCTGATGGGGCGGTATGACAATAAGGGATGATTTGAGGTCTGGTCTGAAATAAAGGGCTGATATGAGGTCTGATGGGGGTCTGAAATAAAGGGCTGATATAAGGTCTGATGGGGTCTGACATTGAGGGCTGATATGTGGGTCTGATGTGATGTCCTTATATTGGGGTCTGATCCAATGTCCTGATATTTATGGGGGTCTGATCTGAGGATCTGATATGAGATCTGATGAAAAATATTTTTTTCTTATTTTCCTTCCCTAAAACCTGGGGTGCGTCTTATCATTGGGTGCCTCTTATAAAGCAAAAAATATGGTACATGTGTTTCTCTTGCTCATGCTACTGCATGCTATCAATGTAACTGCTAGGACTCTCGATTATGTATTGTGATGGTGGGAAATAGCCATCCAGCTATTGTTCTCCTGGGCTTTCTGCTTCCAATAATGCAAGGCTGTCTCAGGCAAGCTGTATTATGTGTTCCCTAGATGGGAAAACTTTCAATGAGCTCTAATAACATTAGCAAACACACTGCAAGCTAATCCCAAGTTAAAGTTAATGCTAGTTATGTATAAATAATGAGCACCGTAGATGGTAGGGTAGATTGTCTGTAAGGTCATTTACAGAGAAGTTATTGTCAAAGTGTTATCTGGACAACAGTCACACCTCTCTTTATTAGCTACATAAAGCTTTGTGGTTATTATTGTGGAAGAGAAGTTCACATAATCGACCATAAACACACAGATACAGTAAATCATATACCTCTTACATGTCAGTTTTTCAGCCAGATGTAACCAAAATTTCAGAAAATTACTTTAGCAATAACCATTTGTTCAGATGTTTGACAAAACATTGGTGAATGGGCAAGTTTATTTAGGGTTTCTAAAAAAATGATCACTAAAAGATGTTCCAGAGTTATCATCCAATTCATCAGTCATAAATAAATGATAAAGAACTCGTACCTTTTCAATAAAGGTCTTCTGTCTCACAGTGAACAACATTTTGAAAAATGTATATTAGGACTAAGAGTTTATAACGATATTAATGAGATTAAGATGGAAATAGAAATAGATAAAATGTGCATGCAAGAAGGGCCTTGTTGCCACAATGCCAACCGGAGAAATCTGGTTTGATGAATGAAGATATCTGCTTTTCCTAAAGCAAGAGGATTATAAGTCATTTTATTCTGGCCACTTACTATTAGGGAGTCCTCCTTACAATTTGCATGCTTCAGTTTGCACAGAATAGGCCATTAAAAGCTGATTGGCAGGGGTCCAACTCCCCGTGCCACCGCCAATCAGATGTTTCAGAGTATGCCTGGTACGGTTGTGTAGTGAACGGAGCTGGTTACTGCAGCACTGTTCCCATTTAAGTGAATTGGGGCCGTACTGCAGTAACTGGCTTCATCTACTACACAACATACAGAGCTGTGGAGTTCCTGCATCAACTATTGGCTCTGAAGCCACTCTGAAAGAGCAGACTGGCAAGAGTACTGGATATCAGACCCCTGATCATCAGATGTTCCTAAGGATAGTCCATCAGTATTAAAATCCCCCCAAAAAATTCCCATTCAAACTGTGTATTAAGATGCAAAAACCAATATAAGTAAGTTAAGCTGGCTATGCACATGAGATACCTGTTATCAAAACAAATGTTCAGCCATCAGCTGTTTCACCCAATCCTCCTATGCCAGGCACAGATGAGCATACATGGGTATTGGAGATGGGGCATTAGGCACCTCTGGTGGCAATTAGTGTTGAGCGAATCAAAGCAGAACAAATTGACTTCAATCTGAATTTCAGAAATTTGATTTGCTGCGAAGCGAATTTTCTCGCACTTCCTGGTAAAGAATCTCTTTCTAGAGCTTTTGTGACCATCTTGATTGAAAACACCACACAAAATCTTGTGCGGCGTGACGTGTTTCGTAACCACAACCAACGCACCGGCCATGATCGTCAGTAATGACGTCACCACGCCCAGCCATCATGATAATCAATCAAAATGGTTGTGAAGTCCTCTCCGCGAGAAAATGGATACGGTGAGTATGCATTTTTTTTTTACCTGATTAACCTCTGAAAGGCCTCAATTGTAGCATCAGATGCCATGATCAACAATGAATGCGGCATCTGAGGGGTTCAATGACGGGGAAGCACGATTGCCGTTCCCCGTCATTGCGCCCACTACATATAATTTCTATGTGAAATTTGGTGAAGCAGCCGGATCGAATTTTTCATAACTTCGCTCATCACTAGTGGAAATACATGCCTGAGAGTGAGACATCAAAAGGATTGGACATTTTGAAATTCAATAGAACAATTTATCTTCCTAGAATCAGCCATCAGAGGACACTTGTGAGATTCAATGTCTGAGATACACATTCAATGGTCAACTGGTCCAGCTATAATCATTGGGTCTGGCCAAACATCCAATGTTTATGGCCGGCCTAAAACTTCTAGTAGTTGGCGACTGCAGGCTATTATCACAGCTTGGATATATTTTTATATTAACTTTAATCTAGTATTATCTTATGCTATCCAGTGTTATCTAGGCTTAGCTAGTTCCCTCTTTTTCATTTTCTTCATGTTATTACTACTTTAAAAGTGATTTTGCTCATATGTGATCTGTAAAACAGAGTTAAAGCCTGGATGCCAAGTTCTAGGTCACTTTTGATTATAGCATGCACAGGTCAAGCTAGTCATGGAGCACTCAGGCTAAATGGTCAAACATCAATTTCTCTAGCTGCAGGATGATGTGTGCCTTTGTCATCACTCGTGGCCTCCAGTATTACTGAAACTACACATAGCAGAAGGATAGAAATAAACTTGACTCACGGGATAAAACAACTTTCCCTCCACCACCATTTCCCCTTAAAATTGGAATTTCATTATATATATATATATATATATATATATGACATATAATATAGTGGAAAATACAACACATATTGAAATAATGAAACATAATAGTAAATGTACAGAGTTCAAGTCTAAAATGTCCTCATCTGCATGGATTGTGAGAATAACATTGTACAGCTCTACGCTATGGACTCCAGTTTCTCATGATAAAAATTCTATAAAGTATTGCAACATCAAATCAACAGCAAATCCCTCAACAGGGTGCAATTCATATCTCAACTACTGGGCGGACACAGAGCATAAACAACTCTGAGTAGATTTTTCCATTGGAGTCCAGCAGCTGCAGGATAGGTACAAAAAGATAACCCCTAGGAGAACACATGACCTAAGCAGAATTATCTGGCTGTCTTTTGAATGCACTCCCAGGATTATAATCTATATGGACAGAGTGTTGGGTTACAGTTATGCTTTACAGAGACAGTAAACTCGGCCAACCTTTTAGACGTTGTAACACTTTAGACAGGAATTACTGGCAACAAATATATCATTGAACCCGGGCAGAACCCAGCACTTTCCTTGTGAAGAGGCAGAAGACGGAGCAGCAGTCACAGATGTGCCAGCTTGGCGGTTGTCTTCCACAAAGTTCTGATATGTCTTCATCATGGTGTAATATGGCAAAATAAACTTGTACAGATTAAGCAGATAAATGAAAGTAATGAAAAGAGAGAGCATAGTAAAATAAAGAGTTAATCTAAGCACCAGGGAAGTGTAGCATTAATCCAAAGACATTATATTGTACATTGATATGAAGGTTTCATGAAGAGACATAAAAGAGGTGTTCTCATCTCGTAAAATAATAGCATATTGCTACAATATGGCATGACTTTATGATCGGTGGGGGTACAACCTCTGGGGCCCCCATAAATCCTGAGAACGAGGAAAATGATTATTAAGGGGACCACACCACTGAATTACCATGGTCCATGGCTATATGTAGGGACCTGCTTTATCTGTCTTAGTCATGTGCTTAATTGTAGAAAAGTATTAGTTTCTCTTATTTTGGGATGGCATTTTAGGGCTTTGGAACCAATTGCCAGTTTTCCATACAGTTACGGACTCAAGTTACAGTGCTTTAAACTTACAATGTTTGTCCCGGAACCAATTGGTTTTGTAAGTTAAGAATCAACTACTGTATATATACCTCTCAGTTGTATACATGTATACAGCCTCTAGATGTAAACAAGAATGCTTTCATTCCATGACAGCAAACAGAGATGTTAGAAATTTATATGCAATCTGAATATCTATTCATTACACCATGTTTTATGTTTCCTTTGAAAAATGAATATATAAGTAGCAAGACCATCTTGTAAGATCACAGTCTAGTCTGCCTATTAGGACCGTCTGCACTAATAAGTAACATTAAACTATCAGGGTTTGGCCACATGGTCAGGTTTTTTAAGCAGTTTTGAAAGCCAAAGCTAGACTAGGAGTGAATTAAAAAAGAGGAGACGTTGTATCTGTCCTTTATACTTTCTCTGTGTTTATGATCCACTCCTGACCACTGTGCGCCGTCAGGTCACAGTACACAGTGGGACCTGGAAGAAGCAACAGAGCAGTGTGTTCTGGATATGCGGGGCCGTCCAGAGCAAGTGAGATTTTTTGTTATAATGTCTGATCTGAGGTCTGATGGGGGCTTGGGAGCTCCGATTTGAGGCAAATTGGGGCTGGGAGGTGCAATCTGAGGCTGAAGAGGGCTGGGTGGTGTAATCTGAGGCTGATAGGGTCTCATTGGGGGTCTGATCTGAGTCTGATGGGGGCTGGGGGGTCTGATAAGGACTGATCTGGGGCTGATGGGGGCTGAGGGGTCCAATCTGAAGCTGATTAAGGCTGGGGGTCCGATCTGAAGTGATTGGGTCTGATCTGAGGCTGATTGGGGTTTGATCTAAATCTGAATGGGGGTCTGGGGGGTCTGATGAGGGCTGATCTGAGGCTAATGTAGGCTGGGGGCTCTCACCTAAGGCTGATGGAGGCTGGGGGGGTCTGATGGGGGTCTGATCTGGGGCTGAAGGTGTTTGGGTGGGGTATGATCTGAGGCTGATAGAGGTTGAGGAGTCTGATCTGAGGTTAATGGAACTTGGGGGTGCTATCTGAGCGTGAGAGGGTCTGATTGGGGTTTGATCTAAGTCTGATGGGAGCTGGGGTGTATGGTGGGGGGCTGATCTGATGCTGATGAGGGCTGGGGGGGGTCTTATCTGAGGCTGATTGGGGCTGGGGGTCCGATCTGAGGTCATTTGGTATGATCTAAAGCTGATTGGCCGTCTGATCTAAGTCTGATGGGGGCAGATCAGAGGCTAATGGAGGCTGGGAGGTCTGATCTGAGGCTGATGGCGGCTGGGGGGTCAAATGGGAGTTTAATCTGAGGCTGATGGAGGTTGAGAGACCTGATCTGAGGCTGATGGAGCTGGGGAGTCTGATTTTGGGGTCTGATGAAGAATGGGAGTCTGAATTAAGGGTCTGATCTGAGGTCTGATGAAGAATAGGGATCTGATTTGGGGGTCTGCTGTGAAGTCTGATGTAAAATATTATTTTTCCTCCTCCAAATCCTAGGTGCATCCTATAGTTTGATGCGTCTTATAGTCTGAAAAATATGGTACCTTCTGACAGGTCAGATATTCTTTTATTTTATATCCTGTCATCCATTGTAATTCTTGCTTCACTCTAAGCAAGGGATCAGCAACCTTCAGCACTCCAGCTGCTGTGAAACTACAACTCCCAGCATGCACACTTACTTGGCTGTTTTTGTAACTCCCAGAGAAGTGAAAGAAGGATTCTGGGAGTTGTAGTTTCAGAACAGCTGAAGTGCCGGAGGTTGCTGATCCCTGCTCTAAGCAATGGTTAAAGAAATATCCACGCAAATAGATTTTGAAAACTAGGATATTGCAATATATATGTATGAAAAGAACAAGAGATCGTTCCCATTGACCTCAGAGAGTGATAGACTGTGACATGTAATTACCAATATTCTTCCTTATAAGCATGTTTATGTAGGCTCTTATGAGATGTACAGTCCACTATCAGGGTCCCATCTGGCCCCAGGAATAAGGGTCACCGCATTCACATTTTATTATTAGATCTTAATACAATAGCCAGATCATATGTACACATTAGATCCCCTCCGGGCTGCAGGAAAGAGGCTTTGGGGAGATGCATAGATGCAATAGACCTAGTCCTTCTGGTAATATAATCTTTCAATAACAGAATAAAATATTAAAAGCAAGTAATGGTGCAGAAGCTGATATTGCTTTACACACATACAGTGTATTCATTTCATGGCAACCTCATGCAATCACATTGCCCTTTGAAGCATTGCAGGCATTCAGATTAAGATCAGAAGACCGAAATGTGACCCTGGTGCAAACTAAGGTGTTCATCTTCAAGGGCGGTGAATTCTGACAGATAACATGCATTATTCACAGGAACCCAATCCACGGTATGTCAGTTATCTTTAAGATCTAAAAACTCAAGCCAGAGCCGAGCCAAATCAGTCACTGACAAAGGTTTGTGGAGATGAAGGGGTATGGGGCACAGAAAAATATTAAACTTGGGGTCCCCTGCTGGTGCTTGTTCATGCAATCACACTAGTGTTACGCTTCGGTGTGGGAGGGAAACCCACACCAAACGTAGGAGGGAAAGGGGTGAGGGGAAAAGGTCTGGACACTAGGGAAAGGAGCAGGTCACCTCCTATAGAAACCCTAATCAAAGTCCTGACTGACTGCAAGTATCAACTTACTACAGAGGTAGGTGAGTTAATACACAGGAACCTAAAGTCCTTACTCACCCTGTAGGGCCCTGGTACTAATGTCAGGACACGAGACAACCTGTCCCTTCAAACAGTAGGACGCACAGGAGTTTCCCTCAGGCCTAAACACAAATGGCAGGGAAAAGAGCAACACAAGAAAACCCCAACAATAAACAACAGGGGAAGGAGACACTTAACTTCAAATGGCTATGGAAGCTCAGGAACTCCGCTGAGATCCAAACACCAGCAATCCACAACAAGAATGAAGCTATAAACCGCACAGCGTGGTGGGAGAAGCCACAATAAATTGGGAAGGTAAAATGACCACAAATGCAACACCTGAGGCAAGGGGTGGGGCCATTACCAGAAACAACACAGACACAAATTGATCCAAGGAACCTGTCAGATCAAACCACGTGTTGCCAGTCTCACTGATCTCCTGGCACCTGTCACGGGAACGTCCGTGAAAAACTAGAGATTATGGTGGGAAAGCATTTTAAAGGGGTTGGCTCATGACACATATTTATCCACAGATGTTTGATCATTGGGGAATAAGTTGCTTGGACTCCTGTTGGTCTTGAGAACATGAGTAATTGTTGATCAGTGCTTTCTTCAAACAGGGAACACAGGACCCCCATTCTAGTGATTGCTGTGGGACATCCGGTGATCAAACATTTATCACCTATCCTGTGAATAGATAATAAATGTGTTTTCTGGGCGTACCCCTCAAGGACACTTTTACACAATTTGAATAGGACTACATTTTGGAGTCCTTTGCAGTCCTTTTATTCAGTAGAACTGTGCAGGGTCACAATATTGCAGCCACATTAGGCAGCTGCAACCATGTAAAACTAGTTAGAAGTTTGGCTAAGGAGGCAAGTTACAAGTTTGTTCATGCTCATTGTATCTAGGACTCAGACCCAGAGGGTTTCAACTGTCTCACAGAAATTACATTAAAACTGTGTTACAGAAGGAGTCTCATGTGCACAAATGTAATACTTATTTAGATTCATAGCTAAACTACATCGGATTTTCACACAAGTCCTAAAATCAGATGAGTCAAAATATTAAACTTGGACATTTATTTTTGGAGGAAAATAATCCAAAATCACCTGTTTGTAAGTGACAAAAGTATGCAAATCTTTGCTTTCAGTATCCGCTGTGACCTCCTTGTGCAGAAATAGCTGCAAACACATTTTTCTGGTAATTGTTAATTAGTCATGCACATTGGCTTGAAGGAATTACCCATTCCTCCATACCAAAAATAGCTTCATTTCTGTTATGTTGGTGGGTTTTCTCGCATGAACCATTAACTTAAGCCATAACTTTAGCTTTATTGTTCTTTAGCCATTCTTTGGTAGAAAGACTTGTGTGCTTAGGTTTGTTTACTTGCTGGATGATACGTTCTTTTAATATTGAGCTCATGGACAGATGTTCTGACATTTTCCTTTAGGATTTGCTGGTATAATTCAGAATTCATTGTTCTAAGGCAAATTCCTGGCCTAGATGCTGCAAAACAGGCCCAAACCATCATACTAATACCACCGTGTTTCACTTTGGGATGAGGTTATTATTAGAGATGAGAGAATCAAAGCTAACGAAGTGGAATTAGAATTTCAAGAAAAATTCAATTTGCAACGAATGTGGTCATATGTGGGCAGACGTGGTTCTGTGCAGGAATTGTTGTGCTTTTATTTCAGGTTCCACTCTTCTGAGGTTTGGATGCTGTCTGATTTGTAGACAGCTCTCCATAATGCGGCAGGAAATAGAATTTTTGAAATCTGGGATTTGTAAATTAACTGTTAAACAAACTTAGGCTGGGAATGTTGCAATGCCACTGCCACATAGGCCCCCTAGAAATGGAAGATGGGTTACTGCAGGTTCTGGTAGACTGAGAGCTGTTGATAGAAGACATGTCCCACAGTCTGTGGCTCTCCATAATTCATTTGCAGCACTTTCAGAGTGCAAGAGCAACATGGAGGATGGCTCAGGCACAGTGGGTGAGGAACAATCATCTCCCATGCCTAAAGTATGCAATACAGCAGCCAAAGACAAAAAGGATAAGGTGAGGACTGATAGTAAGCAGCTGTTGGTGGGTGATTCTATCCTAAGAGGTGTGAAGTTTGAGGAAAATGGTGTTGTGAGATGTCTCCCTGGTGCTACCGCTAGCAGGGATAGACGACATAGCCTTAATATTGTTAGGCAAGCAAAGCAAGAAAGGGAGGTGGATGTTATTGTCCATCTTGGGAAAAATGATCTGCCTTGCAATGAGGTTTCAAAGGTGAAGGACGCTTTTCACACACTTAGAAATTATATACGGGAGGTTGCATCAACTGTTTCATTCTCTTCAGTTTTGCCTGTGCATAACCTTAAGCATGACAGGAAGATGCACATTAAGGAATTCAATGTATGGCTTGGTGACTGGTGTCTGAAATAAGGGTTTGGCTTTGTGTCTCATGCTAGCTCTCGGAATGGAAAAGAACTGTATAAGAAAGATGGTTTGCATCTTTCGTTCAAGGGAACGAGTGTCCCCAGTAAACAGTTCAAAGAATTTGCTAAGGAGCATTTAAACTAGGAAAGGGGGGCAAAAGGGTGATAATCCAGCAGTTCGACTGCCCCCCAGAACAATGCCAGACGATGCCAGTAGCACATAGGTTAAGAAATGACAAGCTCATAGTCTTGTCTACAAATGCTCACAGTTTAGGGAATAAGATCAATGAACTTGAGTCTGTAATGGCATCTGAGAATATAGATTTAGTGGCTGTTACTGAGACATGGTTCAATTGGAGTAATGACTGGGATATAACAATATCAGGATTCTCTCTATATAGGAAAGATAGAGAAGGCAAGAAAGAAGGAGGGGGGCCCTGTATGTGAAAGATAGCATAAAATCTAATTTAATACAAGTTAGCGAGACCAATTTAGAGTCAGTTTGGGTTACCTTGCAGCTTGATAATCATAAGGTAACTCGTGTAGGTGTGATATATAGACCACCTAGCCAAGTTAAAGAATTAGATGATCTACTAGTTGAGGAAATAGCTAAAATGACATTGAAAGGGGAAGTTATCATTATGGGAGATTTTAATCTTCCTGATATAAACTGAAAAGCCAAAATAGCTAGTTCTGCCAGGAGTTCAGATATTCTAAATTCTCTACTGGGATTATCTCTACAGCAAGTAGTTGAGGAGCCAACCCGGAAGGAAGCCATTTTAGATTTAGTATTCACAAATGGGAATTTGGTATCTGATATTACTGTAGGGGAAAGCTTGGGATGTAGTGATCACCAGTCAGTGTGGTTTACTATAAGTACAGTTACTGAGTCACACCACACAAAAACAAAAGTTTAAATTTTAGACAAACTGACTTTTCAAAAATTTGATTAGTGGTATACGAGTCCCTATCAGATTGGAACAGTTTTAATGGAGTCCAGGAGAAATGGGACTACTTAAAAGTGGCACTATTGAAGGCAACAGATAATTGCATTAGGCTTGTCAGTAAAAGAAAAAAAAGGAAGAGACCACTGTGCTACTCAACAGAAGTGGCCAAAATCATTAAAAACAAAAAGATAGCATTTAGTAATTATAAAAATAAAAAAAAGATAATGACAGGCAAATTTATAAGATTAGGCAGAGAGAGGCCAAACAAGTTATAAGAGCTTCTAAAGAACAGGCAGAAGAGAAATTAGCTCAGTCAGTGAAATAAGGCGATAAGACATTCTTCAGATACATAAATGAAAAAAGGAAACTAAAACAAGGAATTAACAAATTAAAAACAAAAGAAGGAAGGTATATGGAAGAAGATAAAGAACTAGCTGACTGCCTCAATAAATACTTTTGAAGGAAAAGGACCTCAGTTAGGAAGGAAGACTAATGAATCTTTTGATGCATGCGTCTTTACAGAGGAAGAGGTTCTAAGTCAGCTGTCTAAAATTATTACAAATAAGTCACAGGGGCCTGATGGGATACACCCAAAGCCATTAAAAGAGCTTAGCTGTGAACTAGCAAAACCATTAACAGATTTATTTAACCAATCACTGGTAACAGGAGTCGTCCCAGAAAATTGGAAATTAGCAAATGTTGTGCCCATTCACAAGATAGGTAGTAGGGAGGAATCGGGCAACTATAGGCCAGTAAGCCTGACATCAATAGTGGGGAAATTAATAGAAACCATATTTAAGGAGAGGATTGTGGAACATCTAAACTCCCATGGATTGAAAGACGAAAAACAGCATGGGTTCACTTCAGGGAGATCATGTCAAACTAATCTTATTGATTTTTTTGATTGGGTGACTAAAATAATAGATGGCGGAGGTGCAGTAGACATCGCTTATCTAGACTTTAGTAAGGCTTTTGATACTGTCCCACATAGAAGGCTTATCAATAAATTGCAGTCTTTGTGCTTGGACTCCCATATTGTTGAATGGATTAGGCAGTGGCTGAGGGACAGACAACAGAGGGTTGTAGTCAATGGAGTATATTCAGACCATGATCTTGTTACCAGTGGGGTACCTCAGGGATCTGTTCTGGGACCCATATTGTTTAATATCTTTATCAGCGAAATTGCAGAAGGCCTCGATGGTAAGGTGTGTCTTTTTGCTGATGACACAAAGATTTGTGACAGGGTTGATGTTCCTGGAGGGATACACCAAATGGAAAAGGATTTAGGAAAACTAGAGCTATGGTCAAAAACCTGGCAACTAAAATTTTATGTTGATAAGTGCAAGATAATGCACCTGCGGCGTAAAAACCCAAGAGCAGAATAAAAAATCTGTGATACAGTCCTAACCTCAGTATCTGAGGAAGGGGATTTAGGGGTCATTATTTCAAAAGACTTAAAGGTAGGCAGACAATGTCATAGAGCTGCAGGAAATGCTAGCAGAATGCTTTGGTGTATAGGGAGAGGCATTACCAGTAGAAAGAGGGAGGTGCTCATGCCCCTCTACAGAGCACTAGTGAGACCTCATTTGGAGTATTGTGCTCAGTTCTGGAGACCATATCTCCAGAAGGATATTGATACTTTGGAGAGAGTTCAGAGAAGAGCTACTAAACTAGTACATGGATTGCAGGATAAAACTTACCAGGAAAGATTAAAGGACCTTAACATGTATAGCTTGGAAGAAAGACGAGACAGAGGGGATATGATAGAAACTTTTAAATACATAAAGGGAATCAACAAGGTAAAAGAGGAGAGAATATTTAAAAGAAGAAAAACTGCTACAAGAGGACATAGTTTTAAATTAGAGGGGCAAAGGTTTAAAAGTAATATCAGGAAGTATTACTTTACTGAGAGAGTAGTGGATGCATGGAATAGCCTTCCTGCAGAAGTGGTAGCTGCAAATACAGTGAAGGAGTTTAAGCATGCATGGGATAGGCATAAGGCCATCTTTCATATAAGATAGGGCCAAGGGCTATTCATAGTATTCAGTATATTGGGCAGACTAGATGGGCCAAATGGTTCTTATCTGCCGACACATTCTATGTTTCTATGTTTCTATGAGTGAAGGCGTATGCTCCACAGACAGGATCCCTTTTTTGTGGGTTATTGTTCTGATGGATCAGAGGAAGAGCAAATTGATCAGTGACGTTAACACAAACTTACTACTGACACCCTCTCTACTATTCACAAGAAAAATAGTCGGCACTCACTCTGTTTGCACGTTGCACGGGATAGGAATAAAATCCACGTGTATTCAAGGAAAATCCCAGCAGTCGTGTCTTCAATCAATAGGATATTTATTTCATCAAATTAGAAATGTCCACAATCCTGGACCCGTTGCGGCTAGCATGCCTTCATCAGCAGATACAGGTATACAAAATGACCTAGTTTATATAAAGGGATATACTCCTCCCCTCATGACAACATCTCCCACTCCCATTACCTACACAGGTGATGGGAGGGGTGTATAATTAACAAAGAAAATATGCCCATTAGTAAATCACAAGAAATGGGTCTGTGTCTCAGATTATACTTCACAATCACATGTATGCAAAAAAAAAAATATATTCAAAATCATATACACATTTATATATATCATACATTGCCAGGTATATAAGGCCCCTCACCGAATATTAGATGTCTGAAAAATAGAACATAAGCATAGTATTAGCTTATTAGATATGCATAATCTCATAGTCCCTATTAAGGCCTCTGGGATGCAAAGTATCCAACGTGTGGATCCAATACGCCTCTCTGCGCAGTAACAGCTTCTTTAAATCACCTCCTCTCCTAGGTCTTTTGACCTGTTCCCAAACTTGGAATCTCAACTGAGCTATCCCATGTTTTCACTGTTCAAAATGAGATGGAATAGGTAACAATAAATTTTTTGTACGAATGGTCGATTTATGTTTCCCAATGCGATCCCTAATCGTTTGTGTAGTCTCCCCAATATATAATAGGCCACATGGGCACTTTATTAAGTATATCACATTAGTAGATTCGCATGTGAAAAAACCTTCAATAGAGAAAGGGCGCCCACTATGGGGATGAAAAAATGTAGAACCTCTGATTATATGGGAACATTGGGAATAGTGCAAATATGGGAACGTGCCCTTGCGTTGCGTCGCTAATACAGATTGTTTCAGGGTCTTCTTTGTACTTCCAATGTCTGAATGTACCAATTTATCCCTATAACTTCTTGTTGCATATCAGAGGTGGATTTTTTAACTCCTCAATGATAGGGTAAGCCTTCTGCAACAGAGGCCAATGTTTCCGGATAATATTATCTAGTTTCTGGTTATAGGGATGAAATTTGTGTACTAATGCTACCCTAGAAGATGTATCTCTAGATGATTTACCAAATTCCATGAGTGTTGTTTGTGTTTGACTCAAGATGGAACGGGGATAACCCCTTTGTTCAAATCGTTGAGTCAGTTCATTCATCCTGACAAATTGCGTGTCAGGGTCAGATACAATGCGGCGCACTCGCTGATACTGAGATTTAGGGATTGCTCTTTTCAATGCTGGTGGATGAGAGCTTGTGAAGTGAAGAATGCTGTTCCTATCCGTATCCTTCCTAAATAGATCTGTAGATAACCTGCCATGTTGATCCTTTATCACCATTGTATCTAAAAAGCTAACTCTTTCACTATCTTGAACCAATGTAAATTTTAAACCCTCGTATGCATGGTTTTTTGCATACATGTGATTGTGAAGTATAATCTGAGACACAGACCCATTTCTTGTGATTTACTAATGGGCGTATTTTCTTTGTTAATTATACACCCCTCCCATCACCTGTGTAGGTAATGGGAGTGGGAGATGTTGTCATGAGGGGAGGAGTATATCCCTTTATATAAACTAGGTCATTTTGTATACCTGTATCTGCTGATGAAGGCATGCTAGCCGCAACGCGTCCAGGATTGTGGACATTTCTAATTTGATGAAATAAATATCCTATTGATTGAAGACACGACTGCTGGGATTTTCCTTGAATACCCTCTCTACTATGTCAGGGGGGGCTCTGCTTTTTATAAGCGTTTAATAGAACAGGTTCTGTTAATATCGATGTGGAATCAGATGGCGACAGTGTAAAAGGACTGCGCTTTTTCTTGGCGCTAACATCTACCTGTAAGGCTGAGTTCATACTTGAGTTATTCGGTCAGTTTTGGCCCCGTAACTGCCCAAATAAGTGAAGTATGCAGTGATTCTAAGTGTGATACCTGTCATCTGCATGTCATACGGACTCAAAGTATTATTTCACTACCAAAGCAGACTCCCTTATGCGTGTTACTGCAAGACACAGTGTTCTACACCACTATAAATACTCTTTGCAGCCAGGAAATAGCTGTTTTTTAACGTAATTGCGGCAAAGCTATTCGGATTGAACCAAATTTTTCCCTAAAAAATTTGGCGAACCGGCGTATAAAAAAAATAAAAAAATCACTAATCTCTAGTCATTATACTGAAATGCAGTGTTTTCCTTTCTCCAAACATTACTCTTCTCATTTTAAGCCAAAAGGTTGTTTTTGGTCTCATTTGTCCACAAAACATTGTTTCCCAACAAATCTTCTTCTGAGGTCCTCAGAAATCTCCTTTATTTGTGCCATGGTACATTTTCAAAAACATGTTTTGTGAATATCAGACTTTGATACTTTGATACATCCCTGTTCTCAGGGGCGTAACTATAGGGGAAGCAGGGGAAGCGGCTGCTTTCGGGCCCTGACCCCGAAGGGGCCCATCTAGGAGGAGGAGGACTAAAAGATTTTGTCAGGGCCCCCTCAATAGTATTGCACATTGAAATTATATACAGTGACAGTATAGACAGTGTAGAAAACGGATGGAACAGCTGCCGGGCCTGGTCTAAAAGCGATCTTTACTAGCCACAGGAATGGGGGCGGCATGAAAGGAAGGGGTTGCGAAACAATTACGGGGGGAGGGGGGCCCCATTAAAAAATATGCTGTGGGGCCCAGTCATTTCTAGCTACACCACTGCCTGTTCTTAAAATGAAACAGGTCGCCCTCTCACACATGGTTGTCATCCCATTGATTGAAAATACCTGACTACTTTCACCTTCAAAGTAGCTGCTAATCCTAAAGGTTAACATACTTTTGCCACTCACAGATATGTCATATGTGGTCATACTGTAGACCGAGCCTAATTTTGCTGGCTCCTTGGTTTGATTTGGTTATCTTTATCAACTTTTTGGACTTATTATGTAGTTTTAGATCAAAGAAGAAAGGGATGCAAATGAGCTCTTAACAAGCTCTGCCTCTAATGCCACCTGATGTGATGACATGAGGTCTCATTAGAGGCAGAGCTTGTTAAGAGCTCATTTGCATCCCTTTCTTCCCAGAAATCCAGAGGAGCATGTATGACCTATAAGTCTCCTCACGCTGATTAAGGCGCTCTCTCCCCAAGGAGAGATAGTACCCCCAAAAAATTTTAGATCAAATTTATGCAGACCTATATCAAATAAAATTCTGAAGCTCAAGTTCAAAAGCTAATATCTAAAGTTACAAATAACAACCTGTTCTTTTGTAGTTATAATATCACGAGTCTAGTGTCCAGGATGTTCTTGCTACAGTTAAATCTGCAATTGTTACTATGGAAATCCAGTTCTCCAATTCTCCTGCTCAGCACTTTCGGAGGACAATGAGGAATTCCTTATCTCAGCAGCTGAGAAACAACAATCTAATCAGTCAGTGTATAAAAGGCATAGTCTATGAGCAGTTCAATGCCTGCTGCCTGCACTGTATACTCAATCCTCAATCCTCTGTCATTTATTTTCAATAGGAATTGGTCAATACCACTCTCATAATATCTTCTATGCTCATTCCTCAGTCTAGGACATCTTTAAAAACTGAAATAAACTGTACACCATGTATTCTTGTTCAATTACACACATATATTAGTACAGGAAGACAAATAACACAATGGGAGTTTATTAAGAACTATAGGAAATGATAAACTGGAATTTATTACCCTGTAAACTATATAAATGTCACTGATAGAGCCCTGTCAATAGACAAACTCTTCTGTTAGCTCTGGAGAACCTCAGGGAATAGCAAAAAGTAGTGTCAGGATTTGTCCCTTTAAGTTTACTTGGCAGTTTCGCTTGAGCCCCATTCACACTTACAGTGGAATACAGACATTTTCTGGAGTTTACCTGGAGAGGCTGGATGTGTGAATGCAAACATCCACAATATCTGTCTAGGACTTTACCCCGCCTTTTTCTCCCCAGAGCCCTAGTACTAACTCCAGGTTATGTCCGAGTGAGCGCACGTGTGAAAACAGCAGTAAATGCTCCAGAAAATCACAATGGCCCATGCCTAAAGTTCCCGCACCTTGCTTAGGGACCTAGAACATTTCCCTTGTAGTGAGAACGCACACCTGACATAGAACATCTCCGGGGTGAGAGCTTCATGTGTGAAAGGCCAACTCTGGTAAATTCCAGACCTGATAATCTGGAAATATTCCGGAGTTTAAGTGTGAAAACAACATTAGAGACAATGCAATAATGTAAAAGTCCAAAACCTGGGTGCATTGGGGACATCAATAAACTAGCCTATGTTCAAAGCAGTCCTTTTCCCTGGAGAACTAAAAACCTCCATGAATTAAATAGGGATCCAATGAATTTCAGTGGGTAATCAGGTAAGGAAATTAAAAGATTACAGCTGATCACTGTGTACTCCAATCAGTAAGATCATCAGAGGATCCTTCCAAAAAGATAGATTGTCTTCAAATGTGGAGAAATAATACAATGTGGGAACTAGAGTAAGTGAAGATTATGTGCACAGGATGGATTACAAATGCTATGTCCATTACCCATTGCAAAAATTTGAGGCTGACCCTTAGCTTTCTGTAATTGATTTGCCACGGTTTGAACTGCCAAAGATCCACGCAAAGCTTATCCCCTTTTTTATCGAGTGTGGCTAATCCTCCTGCTATCCACTCGAAGTAAGTGAGAGACATTTCCCAATGCATGTAAGTGGTTCTGTGGAAACCCCATTGACTTGTGTGGGATGCAGATTGCACATGATTTAAAGGGCTTCTGTCACCCCACTAAACTGTTTTTGTTTTTTTTGGTTACTTATAATCCCTATACTGCGATTTAAGCATACATACTGTAATTAATCATTTTGGTTCAGCAGATTCTGTTAAAAACATACTTTTAAAATATGCAAATTACCTTGCTACCAGCAAGTAGGACGGCTACTTGCTGGTAGCAGCCGCATCCTCCTATCCTAAAGACGCCCCCTCCGCATGTTGATTGACAGGGCCAGCAAACGGGATCTTTCTCTGCTGGCCCTGTTTGCATTCAAAATCTGGCGCCTGTGCCGTACCTGTCTTCAGTCGGCGCAGGCGCACTGAGAGGCGGACGCTCCTTCGGCCGCTCCATCCTCAATGCGCCTGCGCCGATGATGTCACATCTACACCCGGCGCAGGCGCATTGAGGAAGGAGCGGCCAAGCGAGCGTCCTCGTCTCAGTGCGCCTGCTGGCCCTGTTTGAATGCAAACAGGGCCAGCAGAGAAAGATCCCGTCCACTGGCCCTGTCAATCAACATGCGGAGGGGGCGTCTTTAGGATAGGAGGATGCGGCTGCTACCAGCAAGTAGCCGCCCTACTTGCTGGTAGCAAGGTAATTTGCATATTTTAAAAGTAAGTTTTTAACAGAATCTGCTGAACCAAAATGATTAATTACAGTATGTATGCATAAATCGCAGTATAGGGATTATAAGTAACCAAAAAAAACTGTTTAGTGGGGTGACAGAAGCCCTTTAAAAGCAGATTTTGATGTGCAATATCCATCAAAAGATTATGTTGGGTGAACGTCTGCAAAAGACCTTCTCATTTCGGGATTTCCATACTCACAGGAGCTTGCACCACATACATGCGGTTTTGTGGTAGTTTTTCCATGTAGTTCTTTTAAGTAAGACCAATAAGTGTATCCTAAAAGATGAAGATTTGTAAAGAAAGCACTGATTCTGTTGTAACCACTCCTGTTTTGGATCAACAAACTGCATTTAAACTGCCACAAAAACATCTTGTGTTGTTTTCAGCTTAAAAAGGGTTTTTCCAGGATTTGACATTATCCCTTATCCACAGGATATCTAACTGATTGGTGGGTGTCTGACCACTAGGATCTCCACCAATCCTGAGAATAGGGGTCCCATTTCCCTGAAGGAGCAGTGTAATGCCCCAGAGGTGGATGCATTACCACTTCTGCTCCCTGCTACTATCTCTAATGGGCTAGTGTCATGTCATTTATGTATTTATTTCCAGGTCCTGTATAATGTACATATCTATTTCCATGTAACTGTTGTGATCAATTGTAATATTCCTGGTTCACCAGCAGGAGGCAGCAAACACTGCAGAGCTATCTAACCCCCCTCTGTGGTGTGGTGGGCATGTCTCACTAGCTGCAGGGAGGGTGGAGTGTTAGTTAGGTGCAGTTGAGCTTACCCCCTTCTGGGGGAAGATTGCATTTTACCCCTTGATAGGGGAAGGCACCAGGTACACGTCCCTGTTGGAAGAGCCCTGTCTGGACCAGTTAGAGCACCTTCAGCTCTGCTGGACACCTTCAGCTCTGCAGCCCTGCTGAAGCCAGGAGTAAAGTCTTCCCTGGACAGATTAGGGTCAGACTGCAAAGTTAAGTTGCAGCACCCAGAGAAAGCTATCCTGTCAGCACAGCAGAGCCAGAAAGCAGCAGACGTAGCAGAGAGGAGTTTGCCTGCCACCGTTAATGCTAAAGCCTGCTGGAGCCAAGACAAAGTTTGAAGACCGTTTCTGATTAATGTTTATTCAAGTAAAGCTGCTGTTCAATTATATACAAGGTCTGGACTCCAAGTTATTTCTTCATACCCTACTACTAGTATCCCTTTTTTCTGCTTTCGAAAGGCAACGCCTGGGGTCCAGCGTATCAAGGTAGGAGCACCGTGACACGTGCACAAACCATTAAGGGACATTATAGGCTACCCTACACCACTCTGGCATTCCAACACCTGGGTACCATCTGCTACATCACTAAAAGGGGCCCTGTGCCCTTATTGCTTCACTGCAACTGGCTTCACAAAAAACATATACTTTAAGGGACCCCTCGCCATGCACCCGACGACCGCATTGACAGATTGGGTATGCCAGTCCATTGATTCTCTATGGGACCACTGGTCCTGTACAGTGCTCAGCTATTTCCAGTGGCCCCACAGAAAATTAATGATGCGGCAATTAATGACGCATGGTCGACCTGCCACGCCATCAGATCGGGGGGACTCGACCCCGTCCCCTCATAGTTGGGATTGGTAGAGGTTCCAGTGGTTGGACCCCCAACAATCAGTTAGTAACTTAGCACAACAGCTTTAAAGAGCCAGCACATCGCTTAAACCTAGGACACTTCTGTCCACATTCCAGCAGCTAAAAAAATTTTCAGGTTTTCCAAAAATCACCCCTTGTGTTCCTGTTATTCAGATAAATGTGTAGTAATCACTGAAGCTATGAAGTGAATAGAAGACAAAGTCCTCACTAATGTGATACATTAAGAAAACACACACAAGGACATGAAACAAGAAATGTGTTTGTCACTTTGAGATGTCTTTGTGTTTTCTATCACTTTATCTCTAGACTGAGCATTTGTATTGCACCCACTACCAGCTGTAAAAGGTTGGCAGCTAAAATAATAGGGAGATGGCAGGAGCTGAGGATGTAATGTGCTGCAAATTACAGAGAAGTATGGAAGATGATACTTCTTGTGGTGTGAAGGCCATTTTGCCAGAGCCAGGGGATGGCTAGAGTCAGGGAAGGGCATGGGGCTTAAGTACTATTATTAGCTTAATTTAGGCTTGGTGTTTCATATAGCCCTCAGGACAGTGATAAAATTTATTAACTCTATTCCTGCCGGAAGGGTCTGGCCTATGTGACCAGCTCCACCTGAGATTTATGGTTACAGTTCTCACCAAGTGCAGTCATTCTGCTTCCGTGGCTTGGCTCCAAACAGCCACTTAACACATTGCAATTGATTTCTAAGGAAGAAACTGCGTCTCTGGAGGTGTTTAAAGGTAAAAAGGGCTTGTCCTCCTGTCTGTGAGCCAGCTATGGTTGCTCTTAAGTGTTGATCCCTAGCCTCCCCTGCCGGGATCTTCATATTGTAGTGTGCAGGCTTTTGTCTTTTAAGCTGTATAACCTTCTTGTTTCCAAGGGGGAATCTGAAAGCAAAGACTTTATTTCTATTTTGTTTTTGTTTGCACCTTTACAATGATTTCTCTATTGATGCATGACATGGCTCAAAATAACACACACTGGCACTTTGGTGTAATCAGAAGCCCCATTTTATGGGTTAATATCTCCTGTGGTGAAAGCAAGGAGCAGTTAGTGCGAAGCTATAAAATTGGAAAATTGGCTAGAAATTGTTTTCTAAGTCTCAGTGTCAGCAAAGGAGTGTGACCTTAGACTTGTCACTTTGTTGCTGTGTGTTCTCGAATGAAAATAAGCAAAGCAGAGAATATAGTTGTCCTGATATCTTACTAACATTTTCAACGAAATCTATCACCTGAATCATCACTATTCATGTACAAACATTCCTTAATAGCACATAGTACCTCATTTCCAGATGTACCTTTCTTTCAGCAATTCTTGTTTTCTATCTTCAGAAAATCCACTTTGTTTGGTATGAAAATCTGCCAGTAAAGTGCCCAGAGGGGCGTTATTTTCTCTCAAAGGAGCCCAGGAATGCCCCTACCTAGTGCCCAAGCCCATCCTCATGCAGAGCCCAAGCACGCCTCCTCCTTGCTCAGACATGACGCCCGTTCTGCTCCGTGTCTACCCACCCCACCATTCAGTCCCAATCACACCATAATCCTGCCCGCCATCTCCTTGCATAATCACTTCCAAATCTCACGCCTATGCAGTGCCTTCACCTTTACTCTTTGTCTCCTACTAAGGGCATCTGCCTAAACTATGGAAATGGGCATGCGCCGATCAAGAGGGTGGCCAGCAGGGTTTTTGCAGAACACACAGGGCTGGCACTACATAGAAAATGCCTATTCTTGTCCGCGATTGCAAACAAGAATAGGACATGCTCTATGTTTTTTGCAGGGTCGCAGAACGGAACTATGGACATTGAAATGAATGGGTCCACACCGCTTCCGCAAAATTGCGGAATGTATGCGGACCCATTCATATGGTCGTGTAAATGTACTCTAATTGTCAGTTTTCTCAGAGCTTAGCTCCAGCATAGGTAGAAACTAAATCTATAATTTTTCTGATACATTTCTGTAGCATAAATCTTGGACGCAACATCAGCATGAAGAACATTATTCTGCAATAATGAGCACCGTTGCTGTGAATCTAGTATTGGAGTAAGACAGTAAAACACTCATTGGATGCAGCAGCCTCTCTGTGTGTTTGTCTCTATTCCTGCTGCTCCTTCCTAATTGCTGATCATAACGATCTATGGGCAGTGGCTGTAACCTGACCTCTTAATAGGATGGTAATCCATCTTAATCCCTGTCTCTTACAAAATGAATTTTAGCAGTGCACTACAGGTAAGTAAGTGATCAGTGTAGGGAGTGGAGAAGTGACTGATAAGTGGAGAAAGAGACACTATTCTCTAGTAAGATATATGTCAAAGCTTCTTATCGTTGTACTATTTATTTAGGCAATATTTTTTGTATCAACTGTGGCTCTTTTAGAATATTGTCCATGGGTTGATATGGGAATTACAACCTATATTGGCATAGATATATTTGGGGTCCTTTATCAAAGTGGTTTAAAGTAGAACTGGCTTAGTTGTCCATAGCAGCCAATCAGATTCCACCTTTCATTTTCCAAAGGAGCTGTCAAAAATGAAAGGTGGAATCTGATTGGTTACTATTGGCAACTAAGGCAGTTCTACTTTACAGTAGTTTGATAAATGACCCCAATTGTTTTGCATAATAACCATTTATAGATCTATGTAAATTTGTTACAAAAAAGGAAATATATTAGATACTAGACATAAATGTGTTGCAATGAATTCTCCCATTCTTGTCCAGTATTATTAGTAAAAATATCATATACAATGTCATGTTCTGGCCTTCAAACTATAGAAAGACGTGATCTAAGTCCTGTGGGATGACAACAGCACAGAACAATGAGCCATGTACATTATGGCTTGCTGAGTTTGTCCTTCTGACTACAGGTTATTGCAGCAACAGTGACACTGAAAAGGCGTATGGCCCATTAAGTGTGATCCTTTTACAGCAGAGCAATGTGGCGGTGCAGACAACATAGTCATCAAAGGATCGTTCACTCGGCTGTGTCCCTTCTGTTGAGTCACATTGAAATAAACACAAATAATTCTATTTCCCATTGAGTCTATGGAATTGGAGAATGACAAAATACATGACCCATGAAGTTTATTAATGATACTGTACACAGCCGAGAGGAGACAGGACACATTTTACTGCCAGGTACTAGAACTACAGTAGATCTTAGCAGTATATAACACATATGGCAACCGCCTTTTATGTTTTACCTATTAGTTATATAACCCTAACCTAATTTTATAGTACTGTACAAAGGAGGCACTCGTATTAAGCCCTCTCTTCATGAGACTTTAAAGAGGACCTTTCACCAGAATAAAACATCTAAATTAACTATACAGACATGTAGAGCGGCGCCCAGGGATCCCCCTGCACTTACTATTATCCCTGGGCGCCGCTCCGTTCGCCCGGTATAGCCTCCGGTATCTTCATAGTTAGGCTCCACCCAGGGGAACCTGACGGCGTCTCATTCTCCCATGCTGTAGCGCTGGCCAATCGCAGCGCTCAGCTCATAGCCTGAGAGAAAAAAAAATGCCTCTCAGGCTATGAGCTGAGCGCTGCGATTGGCCAGCGCTACAGCATGGGAGAAAGAGACGCCGGCAGGTTCCCCTGGGTGGAGCCTAACTATGAAGATACCGGAGGCTATACCGGGCGAACAGAGCGGCGCCCAGGTATAACAGTAAGTGCAGGGAGATCCCTGGGCGCCGCTCTACACGTCTGTATAGTCAGTTTAGATGTTTTATTCTGGTAAAGGTCCTCTTTAAACTCTTTAGACACCTTTTTATAATTTTTTTTTAAATATTTTATCTATTATATGATGAAAAAGCACTTTTTTATTGGTTATACTTATTACTTAAAATGTTGCACTGCTTCGCCTCTGAAGCTTTCATGTTTTACAATACATTGCAGTCTGCTCAATGCAATTAACAGTTAATTGCTTCAGATGGGCTCTCCACTTCTGAGCACTCATTTAAAGAGCATCTGTCACCATGAACAACCTTATAAAGTATAGCGCCTGGTAGGGTTGATCATGGTGGCTAAAATGAGCCCTGTTGCTCTGAAATCTGTATTACAGATGCAGAGAAATCCTCAATTTTTGTTATTTTTAAATGAGGTGCTTGGAACACCGAGGGGCTGGCCAAGTCCCTCGAAGCACCACTTCACCTCTGCCTCCTCCTGTTGCCACTCCTAGTCCGTGAGATTGACAGGGTCAGGCATCCTCTCTGCTCCGATACCTGACCCGGAAATCTCTTGCTGATGCAGTGAAGATCTCAAAGCAGTCATCCCCACTGAATTCTGATCAAATACACACATGCACAAACCTATTTAGAATAAATATTGATCTGGCTTTGATGATGGATTTACAGAAAAATACTACTTTGAGGTAAATCACCACACGCTCAACATTAACATCCAAAACTGGGTTGAATATAATGTTTATTGTAACTTTGAATTCAACTTAACTATAAAGACATACCCAAAGCTATGAGAATGTCCTCAGCAGTAATGTTTTAACATCATAGCTGCTTTGTGCAGTGCAACAGAATATTGGCATTTTCTTTAATGGACTGTTTTACATTTCCATCATTGCACCAGAACAGAGCATGCCGTACCTTCACGGCACCATTATATAAAAGACGGGAGATTTTTTACAGATGTGGAAGAGCTGAATTTGTCTACTGTAATTGAAAACTTAAAGGGGTTGGCCACTTTCTGTGTACTTGTGACCAATGTGTAGGTAAGGAGACTACATTGGCACTTATATTCTGTTCTGTTTGCCATATTTAACAAGCCATGCCACCTTGTTCAGTAAATCTTATGTGCTGTCCACATAGGGGGCTTGCCCATGGCATCTATTAAAGGAGCTGGACCATTCCTGGTTACTGATGGCCAATGTGTTTCTAAAATAATTATATGCCAGTTACTCATCCAGCCTTTGTTGAAATTCTGTACCATTTGCATAAGGTATGCCCCCTTGTTTGCCAAGTATTTTGTGCTGTCCTCTCAGAGGTCCTGTTCATAAAATGGCTGCTAATGGAGGGTCATGTGACCAGGCAAATCCCCTCCATGTGATGTCTCCTCTAGTCAAACACACTGCACCTGGATGAAAATCCCAACAGGTACAAGTGCAGATGACAGGTGCCGTGTATTTGAATGGAGGAGAAATCACATGAAGGGGATTTGCCTAGTCACATGACCCTCCATCAGCAGCCATTTTCTGGACAGGACCTCTGTGTGGACAGCACAAAATACTTGGCAAACAAGGGAGCATACCTTATGAAAATGGTGCAGAAATTCAATAACAGCTAGATGAGTAACTGGCATATAATTATCTTGGCCATCAGTAACCAGGAATAGAAAAATGCAAATGTGATCGCACACTACATCCAGCATTCTGCCCTGCCTCCATGCTGGATGAGACATTGGTGTACATTTTGGCCAAAGCGTAATAAGCCACTCACCGCGTCAAGGTCGTCTCATTTGAGTGGTCCCTAGCGCTATTTCCTACCTGTTTATGGGCCATGACAGCCACACAAAGTCCAGGGAATGCAGGTCAGCATGCAAGCCAAGCACACTCTGCTTTTAACCCCGTCCGGTGCCATTACAGCTTTCATCGGATCCAGGGATGCAAGTACCAACATGCACGCTGAGCCCACCATATACTTCTCCTGGAGCCAAATGGCTACTGGTAGGCTCTATACAAGCAGACTCAGTTTTATACTGACTTTAAAACCAGCCTCCAGGACAGATTGACTGGTCAGGTGTGCATGACTCAAAGGAGATCGCCACGCCTCCAATATAAACTACAAAGAAAAAATGTGGGGGGTTGAGTCCGCACAAACTGTCTGTAGGTGCATATCACTATGGCGAAATACATATACAAACGGAAAATGCAAATGTGATCGCACACTACATCCAGCATTATGCCCTGCCTCCATGCTGGATGAGACATTGGTGGACATTTTGGCCAAAGCGTAATAAGCCACTCACCGCTTCAAGGTCGTCTCATTTGAGTGGTCCCTAACGCTATTTCCTACCTGTTTATGGGCCATGACAGCCACACAAAGTCCAGGGAATGCAGGTCAGCATGCAAGCCAAGCACACTCTGCTTTTAACCCCGTCCGGTGCCATTACAGCTTTCATCGGATCCAGGGATGCAAGTACCAACAGGAATGCAGTAACCCGGAATAGGCTATCAGTCCTGTGGAAACTCTACCAAACGTCAAGACCAGCTTTGCTACGTTTACAGACTTAGCTCTGCACCATCTATTAATTAAGGATTCCTAGGCTAAAGTTTCCTTCCTGAGTTCAGCACAACATCATTGTGGACAGCTCCAGTGCTCACTGGCATGGGAAAAACAAATCTAAGCCAGAACATAAAGGGAGAGGAGAATACAATTAGTTTTTTGTTTCAAAAATATTCCCAATACATGTTACCTAAGATCCTGTAAATATGTAGACTTCCAGATGTTGCAAAAGTATCATTTCTGCCCGTGGCTCTCAGGACATGTTGAGAGTTGTAGTTTTGGCAACAGCTGACAAGCTTTAGGCTGGGGCTATATGGTGACACGACATTGCACCTAATGATTGTCAATGGTGTGACAATGCGACATGCGACATACTGCAACTGTGATGAGACAGTCACGAAAAATCCAGACTTGATGGATTTTGCCTCGCTGGTCACAAGTCACAAACAACTTTTACTGCATTGACTTTAATGTAAGTCACATGTGACACGTGACTTGGCTGTGCATTTGCAGCCTTATCACAGCTCTAAAAAAGTCACGTGACAGCAAGTTGCAGACAAGTAACACATATTTATTTTTGCGTGCGACTTTTCTGCGACTTGCGTAATGCATGTCGCCATGTAGCCCAAGCCTAGCACTCTCATTACCTATACAAGTGGCATCATTGACTCTGTGTTGTCCAGAAGGTACAGAAACTATGTAAATGACTGAGGAAATCATAAGAACATAGGACCTCATGTACAGGGCCGCTGATAGGCCAGTACAGCTGGCCCAGTTGTACCGGGCCCGGCTGGCAGGGGGGCCCGGCAGTGGCGTAGCTATAGGGGTCGCAGCGGTCGCAATTGCGACCGGGCCCCTAAGTCAGGGGGGCCCACGGGGCCCCCTCAGCCAGGAGAACGCGGCCCCAAGCTGGTGAAATCAGATTCACATGGGGCGGAGGCGGAGCGGAGGCGAGGCGAGGCCCTGCATGACGCAGGGCAGGGCAGGCTAAGTAGGAGGAGGGAGGGGGAGTGGCTTCAGTTGAGGTCAGAAGACGAAAGAGGAAGCTGTGTGCAGCCGCCGGTACTGACTGACTCCGCCTCCTCTCCTGGCTGAGAGCTCCCCTCCTCGGCTCCTCCTATCCTGAGCCTGCGAGTGCGGCTGCCTGCCAGACTGTCTGCTGTGCTGAGGTGAGCGTGGCTAGCTGGACCATCCGACTGGACCAGGGTCCTGGTGGTCCGGTCCAGACCAGTTAAAGTGTGTGTCTGTGAACTGTGAGTGTCCCTGAGTGAGTGAGTCCGGTCCGGGGGCCCTAACCCGCCTGGTGGAAGCGCCGGTGGCGGTGACATAGTCAGTGATAACTAAGCCCAGCAGCCCCAGACCAGACCAGTCAATACCCGCTCCTTTAGGAAAAAACTAATCAGTACTCTCATCACTCAGATGTGACTGCAGGCAGCACAGCAGCAGGCCAGAAGCGATCGATCAGCCAGGATTAATGTGCACAGCCTGGGTGGGAGGCCCCCCTTACCCTGGCCTTAGGCAAGTGACAAACTGCCCCCCCCTCCTCAATCTGAATCCACAGATCCCCTCCATAACAGTGCCATCCACAGATCCCCTCCATAACAGTGCCATCCACAGATCCCCTCCATAACAGTGCCATCCACAGATCCCCTCCATAACAGTGCCATCCGCAGATCCCCTCCATAAAAGTGCCATTCACAGATCCCCTCCATAACAGTGCCATTCACAGATCCCCTCCATAACAGCGCCATTCACAGACGACCCCCCAGCGCCATAAATATCACTTGTAGACAAATCTGCATGTTGTTTCAAGGCGGCGTCTGGGGAGGGGCCAAGGGCGGGGCCAGGGGTGTGGCTGAAGGAGGGATCAGGGGGTGGAGCTGAAGGGGGCCCCGTCATGTATGCTGTACGGGGCCCCATGATTTCTATCAGCGGCCCTGCTCATGTAGCAACCCTTTCCTTTCTCAGATGCAATGGGGTAGAGACGTATGCTAAACAAAAAGTGGCAGAATTCCAGCACAATTTGCATGAAAAGTGTGGAGTACATGGATTACGAACTGACTAAATGAATTATGTGCAAGATTTATCAAAGCTGGCGTTTTCTGCACCGGTCTCAATCACGTTTGCCAACCATCCAGAAATTTCTGGACAGTCCGTAAAAATAAGTGACCTTTTTCCTGTGTCCGTGAAAAATAATACATGTGTCCGTGATTTTTTTGAAGCTGGTGGTACTTGACTAAATTATTTTGGTGGAAATTCGCATCATTTTACAGCTCACACCAAATGCTGGTAATGAGATCTTATCAGTATGGTGAGCTATAGACATGTATTACTTGTAATCTCTATAGTTCATTATGGTTTTCCAATTTATCCATAAAAAAGTTTTCCAGAAAAAAGAAAAATTCTGGTTGGCAACCCTGGTCTTGATGTCCCCTGCACTTTAGACACCTGTAGCAATTGCAAGTCCACACCGGGAGCTCTGCTTAACAGTGATGGCCAGCGAACACATGTGGGCTGCCATCTTGACTCACAAGTCCGGCGATGCACAGGTAAGCCCTTTCCTGTGCCTGTGCCGTGAGCCGGTCTGAAATCAAATGCGGTCACCGGGAGCAGGCAGTTCCGAGAACAGCCCGATGAAGGCCCCCGGTGGCTGTTCTCAGAACTGCCTGTTCCCGGTGACTGCATTTGTTTCAGACCGGTTCGTGCACAGGCACAGGCAAGGGCTTACCTGTGTGACGCATGACTTGTGAGTCAAGATGGCAGCCCGCATGTGTTCGCTGGCGAACACTGCCACCTGGCCATCACTGCTGCTTAACCCAGCAAGAGTAAGGGGGCATGTTGTCCCGAAAAATCGCGTGGAGGGGAGGAGGTGTGAACGATGTCTGAGTGCCTCTCATGATGTACCATTTTATACTGGAAGGAACTAAAGGAAAAAAAATACAACTTATGAGTATGACTTCTGTTGCTCAGTCACACACAATATTGGCACAATGAGGTAAAAAGAACTCACAATTCTGCTGTAAGAAAGTGTCTAACGTCCAGCAAACAGTCTAATTTATCATACAGTGTGCAGTTTCTGTCTGCTTTAATTTTAAGTGTACAAAAAAATAGAATTTTTCCAGTGGGTACATACACATTAGCCATGGGCCATATATTCATTTCTTTCTCTACACGTCATGATCAGAGGAACACTGGGGAAGGTGTAAAGTAGAACTGGTTTAGTTGCCCATAGCAACCAATCAGATTCCACCTTTCATTTATCACAGCTCCTTTGGAAATTTTAAGTTGGAATCTGATTGGTTGCTGTGGGGAACTACCGTAAGCCAGTTCTACTTTACACCAGTTTGACAAATCTCCCCCACTGACTTCTTCACATGGAAATAAATCTGTGGAGGATGAGAGGCAAATGCATTAACATTGTGTAAATGTCAAATACTTATCTCTATAACAATGAAGTCTCTGCATCCAGCCTAACGTACAAATGATACGCGTTTTGTGCCAATATTATGCCGTTTTATACTTCCCCCTAATAGGTGCATGTAAACACCCACAAATGAAACCCATTAAATTCATGGGCTATCACTGAACTCCGTGCTGGGTTGCCATATGTCTGGATTAGTTATGTCTGAGGCACATTAATAAATCTGGCTCCGTGATATACAGTGTATAATTGGCAGACCTCCACTTAGCGACCTGACATTGAATTATGATTCCTTTCTGTGATACTGACATGAAACAAACTGGAAAAATGTTGTGTACATGAAAGATTAAACATCGGGCAGAGCTCATGGAAGTCTGAGTGCTTCTAATTATGGAGATGAAATTCGGTTGCTGATGCTTTTCTGTACGTCACTTTAGGAAATGCATTCATTCCTCATCGTTGTGTTAGCGCCCTGCTCTCAGCAGGGGGTACAGATTTATTAGAATACTGCTGGCACAGGGAATAGTGTTGCTTACCATGCTATGTTTTATGACTAGCTTCACAACAGAACATGAAGAGGTTTGTGCAACGCAGCGGCTAGGCATCCCACCCTTTATCCTTTGAGGCTATTGTACTTTGCAGGGCTTGTCTCATGTCATTATATGAAAAAAAAATGCTGTCTTATATATCTATTAAAAAGTTTCCTGCTGTTTTTGTGACTGGTTACAAGCAAAATAAGGGTCATATCTAGGAAGGATGCTATTCCTTGGCTTATCTCGTTTTATCATTCCATTCTAATTTGTGTTAAAACTCCTTGGAGGCACGTTAGGTGATTCATCATTTTGCTGTTCATTAGGATCCCTTCCTGACTTCACCAGTAATTTTAATTCCTCGGCTTTATACACTGTCTGTAGTAGGATATATATTATCCTGAAAATCCCATCAGTCTTAGAAAAATAAGAAATTATAGCTAAGCTATATCTTTCATGTACCTGTTAATATTTTATTGCATTGACAAAGTTGTTGATGTTGACCAAGACTGTGGAACATCATCTGATGGTATAAACATTTACTAGACCTAGCTTTGATTTTAATGACTGATTCCAAAGCTGTTGGACGAAGGATTATTTGACTGACAGCTATCTCTCCCAACTCCCTCTCAACTCCCCCATACACATACACGTTCAGTTCAGCTGAGAGAGAGGAGAAAGCCACCGACAGACACTTCTTCCCCTGGGAGAACCAAAGGATCATGCTTAAAACTGTGGATGCAGCAAATGGGTCTGGAGTAGCGCAACACAGAGAACCTGGTGCAACACAAGGAGTCTTGTGAAGTCTCAGAGATGGAAGCAAAAAGTTTGTTGTAGACCATTGGCAGAATGAAGAGCATAGGTAGAGAGGTCACTGATGAACATCTCACCTCAGCTAAACATTTGCGAGTTGGACCACTACTGTAATCTAATGCTAGTTTCACTCTAGCGTCACCGGCCTCCGGCAGAGAACAGCCTGCCAAATCTCTCTGGATCCAGCATTGACTATAATGGGATTCAGTCGGACAAAAAAAGTTGTGTGCAGCGGTTTTTGTCTGGCCACTGCTGGGCATTGGTTAGATCTCCTTTGAATCCCATTATAGTCAATGGGACCAGTGGAAATTGCGGTAACATTCAGCACTGCTGGATCCAGAGAGCTACGGTTGACTGTTGTTTGCCTGAACAGCTTGGTGGAGACCGGTAATTCTAATGTACAGATGTAGCCGAGGTAAGATCGACTCTGATAACTATGATAACACACGTCACAGTGTTATCTCCTGCCATCTTGTGACAAATCCATTGAAATACATTGAAAGAGTTAACCTTTTTGTGCCATTTTTTACTTAACCCGTCAACCATCAAGTTTAGCTCGGCTGCATCTGTACAACATCCATCTTTACCATCTTTACCACTAAAGGACATTAAGATAGCAGCATGCTTCCTTAGCTTCAATGCTCCTCCCTGTAGAGCAACTATAAAAATACCATATGTGTCAAAGAGGTTGCTATTATACATGAGGTAGGATAACCGCTAAAAATTGTGATGAACTCAGTTTAGTCTAATTATTTCTCTCCAAGCCCATCATCATCAGCCCTTCTCTATTCTGCACATTTAAGTGCCTTTTTCAGAATTTTACAAAACTGCAACTCCCACCGTACCCGGATAGCCCTGGGTTTTGAATGCGTTCAAACATGGCCACCGTAGTCTAACAGGAGAGGAGGTTGCAGCCCCCCTGCTGTATGCTGTAGCATGGCAATTACAACCTCAGTGACAATGTTTGCTATAAATGTGTTTCTACTTATCATCTTTGTACTGTGTCTGTTATGTCTTATTCACACGTCAGTGTTTTGGTCAGTGATTTCCATCAGTGATTTTGAGCCAAAACCAGGAGTGGAGCCTCTACAGACATAAGGTATAATGTTCTTTGTTTAGAGCCGCGCCTAGTTTTGGCTCAAAATCATTGACCGAACACTAACGTGTGAATGAGGCGCTACTTTGTGACATGTACTGTTTTCTGTAATGCATGTATAACATACGTGCTTCATAAATTATATACTGTTCTCCTATACTGCATGAATACTAGTAGATATCTCATCATTCTTTCCAGTAATTTCACCCCGAAATCCCATAAAGATCCGTCCAGCAGAACAGAGGTTAAGGTTATTTACTATTTCCAGCCTTCAACAAGTTCACTGTTAATGGTGCATCATGCTGGTTTTAATTAGTCTTGCTCAGCACCGGGACTGGTGTTGAAGGGGGAGGATTAAAAGGCTAATGATCTGCATAGGTTCTCCTATGGCTCTTTAACAGCTTTAGCAGTCAAGGGGTTATAATGCACTATATGCCATCACCTTTAACGAAGCGGATCCCCTACTGAGGCTGTTTACAGGCAGCTTTATCAGAGGGCTGTCAGCCGTGGATCCAACCATCTCCAGAAAGCAGGCCTGCATTAGCGGTGAAAGAGGCTGACAGCACACAGTCCTACCTGCAGTAACGGCCTACACGGTCTACTTTATTATGTTTGGCACAAACAGTGTGAAATCTTTTACTGCATTATTCCCCTCCGCTGTAAACAGTCCAGCACTATAGTTTATCATCTCATACACATTGAAGCCGACATCCTTTCCATTAACCTCTCAATAAAGTCATTGTCCTTATGTTAAATATTAGCCTCGCTCCTAACAAGGCATTTGCTAACAATACTCTGTAGTAGACAATGCACTACATATTTCTTAGGAGACGTGAACGGCGTATATAGACTATGGTTATATTTATCTTTCATATTCACATAAAAAGACTGGGCTTTTTGTTTGCCCTTGTATGTTCTTTATGTTGCTTTAACGTTGCATATATACACTTTGGCTCAGTGGCGTAGCTAGAAATGACTGGGCACCACAGTAAATTTTTGAATGGGGCCGCCTCCCCAAGTTATTTTTTCGCAACCCCTTCCTTTCATGCCGCCCCCATTCCTGTGGCTAGTAAAGATCGTTCTCTCAGACCAGGCCCGGCAGATGTTCCATCTGTTTTCTACACTGTCTATACTGTCACTGTATATAATTTCATTGTGTAATACTGTTGAGGGGGCCCTGACAAAATCTTTTAGTCCTCCTCCTCCTGGATGGGCCCCTTCTGGGTCAGTGCCCCAAAGCAGCCGCTTCCCCTGCTTCACCTATAGCTACGCCCCTGCTTTGGCTGTAGGTGTTCACATCGAATGATGATTTGAAAAAACTGTTGAGATTGAATATTTTTTAATATATCTGAAGACGTAGGAGGTCATTTACTATTCTGAAATATGCCTAAATTAGAAATATTTTAGGCGCAGATATCGCCGCAATCTGCGACGTTTCCCCCCTCAAGCCAGGTCTGAAATTGTGGGTGCAGCATGGGTGGGGAAGGGCATGGTCTGGCAAGCCCATCTCATTCATCATTTTCTATGCCTCTTTTAGGCATAGAAAATGGTCTAAATGTAAGACAGCTCGGAAGCTGTCTTACATGTAGACCTGGCGCTGGATGTGCTGAAGTTATGAAGAGGCCTGCCCCACTTCATAAGTTCGGTGGATCCTCCACCAGTTATGGGGCCTTATTAAGACCAGCGTCTAAAACGCCAGTCTGTATAAATGTGCCCCATGGTATTTTGTAGCACATTGATTTACAGTATTAATGTCACTGTCACGGCTGAGGATGGGGGAAATCCTCAGCCGTGTGGAGCCCGGTGATGTTATGGCTGCTTGACCAAGAAGACAGGATTAGGGAGCAGGTCACCTCCTAAAGGCATCCCTAACCTGACCCTGACTCCTAGCTACATGAGCCAACCTTGATGGTAGGAGAGCTCATGCTCCGGAACCTAGAAGTCCCTGCTAGCCCTCAAGATGGCCCTAAACTAGGAGCTGAGTAAGACAACCCACTCCTCCTAGACACGGAGGAGCAGGAGTCTCAACGGCCAAGCTGCTGGAAAAGGGGAGACATAAACAGCTCTATGGATATGGCAGGTGAACAAAGAGTTCCACCTACCTGCCACAGCCTTGCTGACTGGATCCCTGTGTAAGCAGGGTGCAGATCACAAACGCATCCCCACACAGGGACCCAGATCCATAGCTGCACAAAATCACATGTAAAACATCAAACGGACATCACACATAACTAGAAATAAACTTAATGAGACATTATGGTTATAACCACAGGGGTGGCTCTTACTGGCAGGTAGTAAAGACAGGAGGCTGCTTTCAGCTAAGCATGGCTGAAGCAACCTGCAGACCTGCAAAAGCAGTGAGGCTTTATAGGCCAAGAAGCCACACCCCACAGTCGGACACACCCAGTGCACACACACACACTAGGAAGGAGATTAACCCTTCCAACACCAGGGAAGGGAAAACACCACTTAAAGGGGACGTGCACACAATAACATAAAAAGCAAGTGCACACATACACACAAAACCGCATGCACAACATAGCAAGCTGCAATGGCACAGCTCAGACTGCTACGCTGCCACATACATACTGTTGCCAGCGGCAACCACAGGTGAGGCAAATACCACAGCCCTCACCTGTGATTGACAACCAAAGAAAACCGCATGCGGTTCAGGAGTCACGGTCATAGCCATGGCCGTGACACTCCCACCCCTCAAAGCCCCCCCACCAAAAAAAAGGAAACTGGTGAGAGACTCGCACAAGGGGATAGGAGAAGGGAACGTCCACTCTCAGGACATGGTTCCCAGAAAGTCGCTGTCAGCTGCATCCTCTCCCAGCACACAACACAGCCAGTCCGACGAGGCCTGCAGCCCGCACCAGCGACACGGAAATGGAACCACTGAGAGTGGACGAGGGGACTCTCCACTCACGTCCCCACTCTAGTCGCTGCCAGCAGACACTCCTAACCAGCACGCAGCCGGACCACTTACGGAGTGCTGCCAGCAGACGACCAGAGATGGGAACATGGAGAGGGACGAGGGATCCCCAACACGGAGACGGAAGGTAAGGTGGCGGGGAATAAGCCACCAACCGTGCCGTTAACGGAGAACCCCCAGGAACGCTCTCCCTCCGGAGAACGCGCATGCAGGCCACAAGGGGATGACACTGCATGCTGCACCCTCTTTCGAAGGTATGCATAACACATACCAAACAAACACCAAGTGTAATAAAATATCAGGGGACGCCAAACGAACACGGTGAGGAAGTGGCGGGGAAAAGCCACACACCGTGCCGTCAGCGGCGAACCCCCAGAACGCTCTCCCTCCGAAGAGCGCGCATGTACCCCTTCAGCAGACGGCGGTACATGCTTCACCCTCATTCGAGGGAATGCATACTCCCACCCCTCAAAGCCCCTCCCAACAACAAAAGGGGAAGGTTGGTGAGGCACAAAAAACAATGGGGGGGGGGAGGGGAAAGACAAACAAAAGGGGACACCAAAACAGACAACGGTGAGCTAGGAAGGGCAGGAAATGCCACTCACCGCGCCGTAAACGGTGAAACCCCCATAACGCTCTCCCTCCGGATAACGCGCATGCACCCCATCCGTAGATAGCGGTGCATGCTTTACCCTCTTTTGAGGGAGCGCCACGTAAGAAGCGACTGTGGTCATACTGTCACGGCTGAGGATGGGGGAAATCCTCAGCCGTGTGGAGCCCGGTGATGTTATGGCTGCTTGACCAAGAAGACAGGATTAGGGAGCAGGTCACCTCCTAAAGGCATCCCTAACCTGACCCTGACTCCTAGCTACATGAGCCAACCTTGATGGTAGGAGGGCTCATGCTCCGGAACCTAGAAGTCCCTGCTAGCCCTCAAGATGGCCCTAAACTAGGAGCTGAGTAAGACAACCCACTCCTCCTAGACACGGAGGAGAAGGAGTCTCAACGGCCAAGCTGCTGGAAAAGGGGAGACATAAACAGCTCTATGGATATGGCAGGTGAACAAAGAGTTCCACCTACCTGCCACAGCCTTGCTGACTGGATCCCTGTGTAAGCAGGGTGCAGATCACAAACGCATCCCCACACAGGGATCCAGATCCATAGCTGCACAAAATCACATGGAAAACATTAAACAGACATCACACATAACTAGAAATAAACTTAATGAGACATTATGGTTATAACCACAGGGGTGGCTCTTACTGGCAGGTAGTAAAGACAGGAGGCTGCTTTCAGCTAAGCATGGCTGAAGCAACCTGCAGACCTGCAAAAGCAGTGAGGCTTTATAGGCCAAGAAGCCACACCCCACAGTCGGACACACCCAGTGCACACACACACTAGGAAGGAGATTAACCCTTCCAACACCAGGGAAGGGAAAACACCACTTAAAGGAGACGTGCACACAATAACATAAAAAGCAAGTGCACACATACACACATCACACAAAACCGCATGCACAACATAGCAAGCTGCAATGGCACAGCTAAGACTGCTACGCTGCCACATACATACTGTTGCCAGCGGCAACCACAGGTGAGGCAAATACCACAGCCCTCACCTGTGATTGACAACCAAAGAAAACCGCTGACAACCGCATGCGGTTCAGGAGTCACGGTCATAGCCATGGCCGTGACAGTCACGTACGCTGATTACTCCAAATCTGCCAATCAGAATAACTCCCTTCTCCAGGAATCTAATAACTGTAACCTGTAATAATGTTATTACTCTCCAGAAATGTGTCCAGAATCCTCTTGAACTCTTTTAGAGGGTTCACCATCACTACCTCTTCTTTTGCATTGAGATTGGGTGCAAAGAGAATCTCTTGCTTTGAAGGACCTGCCCTGTCCTGCATTGCAAAGACAATCCATTAAGTTGATTTAACCCTCTGCAATGCTTGCTTTTCCCCTGTGGTGGCGCTGCAGGAAAAAAGAATACTCAGGTTCCCCCACAGATCACAGCTGATCACTGAGAGAACCTGTCACATTCTCAGAAAACATTCACTGGCTGCATGCCTTTACAGCTGGCTCTTCACTGTTTCTATATATTTTTTTCTTCCTTTACCCTTTTACCTACAATTGGGGCCATTCGTTTTGGTGCCCCGTACTATTGAATTGTCTCCAGCACTAGTGGTGAGCGAAGTTATGAAAACTTACATTCGGTTGCTTCGCCGAATTTCACAAAAAAATTCACTTCATGGTGAATTCCTTTCTTCACAAAGCATATTTCTTTGTAAGTAGAGGGCATAATGTCAGGGAACGGTGATTGTGACAACCCCCCCCCAGTCATTTTACCCCTCAGATGCCACATTCATCACCACTGATGGCCAGTTCTCATTGTTCGCACGCAAACGTATGCGGGCTGCCATCTTTTTTCACAAGTCCGGCGAGGCTCAGGTAAGCCCTTACCTGTGCCTGTGCGCGAGCCGGTCTGAAAACAAGTGCGGTCAGCGGGAGCAGGCAGTTTCGAGAACAGCCACCGGGGGCCTTCATCAGGCTGTTCTCAGAACTGCCTGCTCCCGGTGACTGCATTTGTTTTCAGACCGGCTCGTGGCACAGGCACAGGTAAGGGCTTACCTGTGCCTTGCCGGACTTGTGAAAAAAGATGGCAGCCCGCATATGTTCGCGGGCGAACAATGCGAACTGGCCATCACTGTTCATCACTGATCTTGGCATCTGATATAAAAATGAAGGCCTGTCAAGGGTTAAAAAATAATACTCACCTCGTCCATTTGAGCGCGAAGAGGCCGCTGTGGCCATCTTGATTGAAGATTCAGTGCAAAATCTCACGCGGTGTGTGATGACATCATGACACTGGCGACATGGTGACATCCTACGTCACCACGCAAGGGATTTCACTCGGGATCTTCAATCAAGATGGCCGTGGCGGCCTCTTCATGCTCAAACGGATGCTACAATGATCCATTACAGTGTAAAGTGCAAAAAGCTGGCAGGGGAGCACTGTTTTTGACCTGAGAGCGCCCCTACTGGCTGTAGAACTAACTGTAGTCTGTAGGCTGTGAATTAACCCCTTCTTTCCATGACTATGGCGGAAGGGTTTAAATCATGTTTTCTTTTTTCATAAAAAAAATAATAATAAAAAGTTAAAAATAAATAAAAAAAATAATAATAAAAAGTGAAATAAAGAAAATTTTGAAAAGTTATATCTATAGATATTAGTTTTAGCGATAGTAAGGTGTCCCGTGAAAAATAATATCGGCTCAGAAAATAATTAGTTATTTGCAGTTAGATAGACGGATTTGCTAAAACTGAAAAATTGGCCTGGTAAAGATGTAAAGGTGTAAAGACTCTGATAATGAAACAGTTATTGTTAATGTTATATTAATATGTATATACAATGTTATGTTAACACGTTCTTTGTAACAAGATGGTACTTATTGCAAGAAAAGGACTTTTACTACAGGTCAAGACACATGTGTCTCCATCATACGGAGCGCCTGCGTGGGGCTCACTTGGGCTTGCTTTCTATCATCATAGCTATTTAATGAAAGGATTTGCCGTGAAGGCAGCTGTGGTGGGTTGGAGAACAGCCCCCGGTGGAAGACGTTTTATTTATTCACCAAATTAATAGGCAGACAAGTCAACACAGTAGTATTATTCAACGGAGTTATTGACTATCCTTGTGTGTCTTGTTAACCAGCTGCCAGGCTCCTGGAATATGATAAATAGGCCTTCCGTCCAGTCACTTAGCTTTCCTGGAGGTGAAATATGCCTGACATGATTTATCTGCTCACTCTTACCCACGCTTCTCCACCAGCCCCCTGTGCAATGTCCCATTCCTTTCATCATTTTTTTTCCAATCTCTTCTGAATATTTACTAGAAATGCTTCAACTTGGTAGTAAAGGAAATAATAAGGTACAGAATAATGGAGATCATTTGATTTATGAACAGATTTCAATAAGCAACACAAAGAGACCTCCATATTGGGTAGAAAAATTCATAGCAAATCCATGGTGGATTTTGCTGCAGATCTGAAGCCAATTGGCTTGTGTAACATGCAAATTTTTACTTTGGATTTGCAGGGAATTTCACGACTGATTTCATTCCTTTACATTGAAAGGGGTGGAATCCATAGTAAAAAATCCTCAGCAGAAATTGGCATGCTGCAGATTTAAAACTCTGCACAACGGGTACATTTCTACATGGAAAATTTCCGCAGCATGTGGATAAGAATTGTTCTGCTGTCACCCACTTTGCTGCTGCAGATTTTATCCAGCTGAGTACCCTAAAAACTAACATTTGAGTCGGTTGTAATGTACAGTATTTGTTTTACATACGGTATGCAATACACATACCAGTCATCAGCATTGCAGTACCTCAGGGGAGGTCGCTCTCCGTCGAATAAGCATTCAGCTACATAAGGTACAGTAAGGGCAACAAAGAAAATATGAAAAAGTGGTTAAAGAGCTTAAATATTGAAGACCTACCCTTAGTATAAGTTATCAATGTCAGAGTGCTGGAAATCTGATTCTCGCCACTTATTCTAATCAACTGTTGGAAGAATCCGTGGCACACGGGTAAGCACTGCCACCTTTTCCTCGACTTCCATTGATCACGTGGCCTTCCAGAAGCTCCCAATGAGCTACAATACCAAATACAGTTGCTATACAAGGTGCAACACTGTGCTTGGTATGAAGAGTCTGCAGCACTTAGATAAGCACCAGCGGGGTTGGGAGCTGGACCTCCACCGATCAGATATTGATGACTTATCCTGAGGAAAGGTCATTAATACTGTATGTTCTGGAAAACCCTTTAAAGGGATGTTTCCACAATGAATACTTATCCACTATCCACAGGACATGTGTCTGTTCACTAGGGGTCCGACTGCGAGAACCTCATTGATCAGGAGAATAGAGGTTCCCGATTCCCCATGTCATTGGAGCAGTGACACACTGCTTGCCTATCTTCATGCTTCCCACCGACTTTAAATGCAGTACCAACACACTTGCTTGACTGCCAGCCATTTAAACTACTTACTGCCGGTGTACAGTGAGGATGAACTGGGGGCATGGGGCCGCTATTACTGGTATAATTCCCAATATATTTTATTTTGCTAGTATGAACTGAAATGTTTCTGATCCTGTACGTAATAATAGAATCTTCTTATCGAGCTTAGAAAAGGATGTGGTCCTAACAGAAAGGTGTCTGCCCGTACAAGTTCACAGCACAGCCCTTATAAATCTAAGATGCAAGCTAGTTGCTGAAGTGTCCTTTACTCGCCTGTCATCTGTATAATTGTTATCATTATTAATAAAGCAATAGAGGTTCTCTCCTCATTGCAGTTTGTGTGTGAAATCAATAGGAAATGTATATGGATCACAGGAAGCACTTAGCTCTGCAATAAAAAAAAGTAGAATAAATGGCTATATGCTACAAACACAAGTGGGCAGCTGCCAAAAAAAGAGGTGCAAAATGTTAAAAGATCAAAGATAAAAAATAAATTGTTAGTTTATGGCATACGGCATAAACGTGCCAGATATAGTCACCTCCATATCTCTGTGATGAAGTCCAAACAGAAAGTGCTAAGGAGGATGGTTATGAAGGCCGATAAATACTTTGCATGCAAGTCAAGTTAAAGAGTTAAAAAAGTAATTGCTCTCCAAAGCATCGCAACCTAGATTTGTGCATAGACATTGAGATAAGTAACTCTCTAAAATACAAAGGGGTTGATGTTTTTTATGCCTTCAGGTACGTGGTGTATTGTGGATTCATGTGGTAGATCTCTAAAAGGGTTCCCATAGAATTCAGCAGCCCATTCTGTACCTCTGTGTGCTCCATTGCATGCTGCGTTATGAGGTTGTTCTCACTAAGGGACCATACAATAGGAGAGAAAGTGCCTACAGATTTGTAATACACACCTACAGGGACTATGTTGCTGCAATACAGAGATGCTCCTGGGACCTAATGCAAAAGATGTAACTCATCTATTATATCCCTATACTAGGGTGCTTGGGTATACCCTTTACAGTTATGTCCTTTAAGCAACATTACTGTCTGTATGAGCCTTTATACTATATCAATATTAGTGTTGAGCACGAATATTCGAAAAACTTATTTTTATCGCAAACATTGTCACTTCGAAAATTCGTGAATATTTAGAATATAGTGCTATATATTCATTATATCGAATATTCGTCATTTTTTTCCATCTGAAGTCATGATTCCTTCCTGCTTAAGTTGCTTGTGGCCAATGACTCATTGGCCCACAAGCAAGAAGCAGGGAGGAATCATGTATTCAGATGGAAAAAATTACGAATATTCTAAAAAGGAATATATGCACTATATTCTATAGTGCTATATATCGTTTTTGACCCACGCCTTTATTGAGCGCGCAATATTTGCATATTGCGCGATTATTACCTTGCCGATTTTCACGTAAAAAAAAAAGAATATAGAATATAACGAATATACAAATTTGCGAATATATGACAAATATTCTACAAAATATTCGCGAAATAGCACGAATTTGAATATGACCCCTGCTGCTCATCACTAATAAATATACACTCACATAAAGAATTATTAGAAACACCATACTAATACGGTGTTGGACCCCCTTTTGCCTTCAGAACTGCCTTAATTCTACGTGGCATTGATTCAACAAGGTGCTGATAGCATTCTTTAGAAATGTTGGCCATATTGATAGGATAGCATCTTGCAGTTGATGGAGATTTGAGGGATGCACATCCAGGGCATGAAGCTCCCGTTCCACCACATCCCAAAGATGCTCTATTGGGTTGAGATCTGGTGACTGTGGGGCCATTTTAGTACAGTGAACTCATTGTCATGTTCAAGAAACCAATTTGAAATGATTTGAGCTTTGTGACATGGTGCATTATCCTGCTGGAAGTAGCCATCAGAGGATGGATACATGTTCTCATTCTGTTTACGCCAAATTCGGACTACCATTTGAATGTCTCAACAGAAATCGAGACTCATCAGACCAGGGAACATTTTTCCAGTCTTCAACAGTCCAATTTTGGTGAGCTCGTGCAAATTGCAGCCTCTTTTTCCTATTTGTAGTGGAGATGAGTGGTACCCGGTGGGGTCTTCTGCTGTTGTAACAGCCCATCCGCCTCAAGGTTGTGCGTGTTGTGGCTTCACAAATGCTTTGCTGCATACCTCGGTTGTAACGAGTGGTTATTTCAGTCAACATTGCTCTTCTATCAGCTTGAATCAGTCGGCCCATTCTCCTCTGACCTCTGGCATCCACAAGGCATTTTTGCCCACAGGACTGCCGCATAGTGGATGTTTTTCCCTTTTCACACCATTCTTTGTAAACCCTAGAAATGGTTGTGCGTGAAAATCCTAGTAACTGAGCAGATTGTGAAATACAGACCGGCCCGTCTGGCACCAACAACCATGCCATGCTCAAAATTGCTTAAATCACCTTTCTTTCCCATTCTGACATTCAGTTTGGAGTTCAGGAGATTGTCTTGACCAGGACCACCCCCCTAAATGCATTGAAGCAACTGCCATGTGATTGGTTGACTAGATAATTGCATTAATGAGAAATAGAACAGGTGTTCCTAATAATTCTTTAGGTGAGTGTATAGAATGAATAACATAGTAAAACAAAAGTCTAAACTATGAACCTAAAAACCTATACTAGAAAAGTACCAAAAATAAGCCCTATTGGCTAGTTTAAACCACACATTTCTAGCGATAAAACTGTAATATTATGTGTTAAAAATACATTTTAACTTTCACAATGGAACTTAGAGCAGGATTAGCTTCTAATAACTTTAGCACTGCCATTGATCATGTAGTATCTAGCTCTGGGCCATTCTAGCAGGAACCCAGAGCTATTCAGCTATTTCAATAGTGGCACAGTGACTCACATGGACTTATCAAAGTTATTTTTCTAAGTCTTTCAGTCCATTTCTAGGGATGGCCTATTCTCAGGAGACACCCCGCACCCCACCAATCAGCTGTTCAAAAGTAGCTCTGGCACCAGTAGCATGCTTTGGGATTACAAAGCTCCATAGATTGTATAGTAATAGTATCTATCTATCTAGATCTCCAAACAATGAGGCAGCACTCCAAAATGGTGAAAAAATGATGACCCAGTTTATTCCCAAGGCAACGTTTCAGCCCACACAATGAGGCTTGACAAAGGCCTCATTGTGTGGGCTGAAACGTTGCCTTGGGAATAAACTGGGTCACCATGTTTTCACCATTTTGGAGTGCTGCCTCATTGTTTGGAGATATTCATTAGCGGACGTTTATGCAGGACTCCCCAGAGGATTTTGCACCCTATTCTTGTTGTTGGTCTGACTGTGCTGCTGTTTTTTTTATTGTTCTATCTATCTATTTATCTATCTATCTATCTCTCTCTCTCTATCTATCTACACACGTGGACAAACTTGTTTGTACCCTTCCGTTAAAGAAAGAAAAGCCCACAATGGTCACTGAAATAAATTGAAGCTGACAAAAGTAATAATAAATAGAAATTTAATGAAAATCAACTGATGAAAATCAGACATTGCTTTTGAATTTTGGTTCAACAGAATAATTTATAAAACAAACTAATAAAACTGGCCTGGACAAAAATGATGGCCCCCTTAACTTAAAATTTAGTTGAACAATTTTTTGAGGCAATCACGGCAATCAATTTCTGTAACTGGTGAGACAGGTGAGACTTCTGTACCTGTAGACAGGCATTGTTGCCCGCTCCTTGTGAGCAAATAGCTCCAGCTGTCTCGGGTTTGAAGGGTGCCTTCTCCAGACTGTTTGTTTTAGCTTCTTCCATAGATGTTCTATAGGATTTAGATCAGGGATCATAGAAGGTCACTTCAAAATAGTCCAATGCTTTGCTCTTAGCCATTACTGGATGTTTTAGCTGTGTGTTTTAGGTCAGTATCCTGTTGGAGGAGGACCCATGACCTGCAACTTAGACCAAGCTGACACTGTGGGGCGCATTTCACTCCAGAAAGCCTTGATAGTCTTCAGATTTCATTGTACCCTGCACAGATTCAAAACACCCTATTCCAGATGCAGCAAAGCAGCCCAAAAACATAACCGAGCCTCCTCCATGTGCAGGTACAATGTTCTCTTTTTTTGCACCGTATGCTTCAAATTTGTGTCTGTGAATATAGTGCATAGTGCAGACGTGACTTACAAAAAAGCTTCTGTTTTTTTTCTCATCCAAAGGACATTCTCCCAAAAGCTTTGTGGCTTGTAAATATGCATTTTGGCAAATTCCAGTCTTACATTTTTATGATTTGCTCTCAACAATGGTTTCCTCCTCAGTCTTCTTCCATTTAGTCCACTTTGGCTAAGACAGCAATGGATAGTGTGATCTGACACTGATGTACCTTGACCTTTGAGTTCACCTTTAATCTTTTTGGAAGTTGTTCTTGGCTCTTTGGTTACCATTCGTATTATCCTTCTCTTCAGTTTGTCAACAATTTTCCTCTTGCGGCCACATCCAGGGAGGTTGGCTACAGTCCCCATAAACCTTAAACTTCTTAATATTTTGTGCAACGGGAACATCAAACTGTTTGGAGATGGTCTTTTAGCCTTTACCTTTAACATGTTAATCTATAATTTTCTTTGTAATCTTCTGAGACAACTATCTCCTTAGATTTTTTTGTCCTTTTTAGTGTGGTACACACCATGATACCAAAAAACACAGTGACTACTTTTCACCCTTTAAATAGGCAGCCTGACTGATTACAAGCTTGAAGGCACCTGTGATGCAAATTACAGGACACACCTTAGTTTAACATGTCCCTACGGTCAAATTTTTTCAATCTTTTCTAAGGGTACCGTAATTTTTGTCTAGGCCAGTTTCATTAGTTTGTTTTATTTTAATTATTCTGTTGAACCACAATTCAAAATCAATGTCTTATTTTAATTAGCTGATTTTCAGTAAACATTTTTTATTACTTTTGTCATTTTCAAATTATTTCAGTAACCATTGCGGGTTTTTCTTTCTTTAACAAAAGGATACCAACAATTTTGTTTTTATATATCTATCTATCTATTTATCTATCTATTAATCTATCTCCTATCTATGAACTATCTATCTATCTATTTATCTTTCTATCTAATCAACTATTTATATATCTAAGATTTGACTGCTTGTATAAAGGAGCAATTGCATTCATTACTATTCGGAGACATATGCATCACTGCCTGAGCTTTCTTTCTGTCAGGTGGTAAGCTTTGTCCTGTTTAATTTGAACATTTCTAAGTTTTTATCACAACCATTGTTATTTTTCCAAATAGTCATATAAATATTTAAAGGCTTATTGACTGCTGTATTTCTTGGTTTGCCATGCAGCATTTCTGCTTATTGATTTACAGTCACTCTCTTGCAGTCTGTGTATTTTAGAGTAAGTGACTGCAATGGCCAGCCACCTCAGGTGATGAAAAACACAACCTCTGGCCTTGTATATTTTGCTGCATTAACATTTAGGTTATCTGCCAGGTCTTGCTTTCCGTTGAACATCACTTGATATCTTATACGCTTACAGTCTCAAGGTTTGCTTAGCATTTCAATGTCAAAGGCATCTAAGTTGAAAAGGTATGCAAATGTTTGAATCTTAAAGGAAACCTGTCACGTTGAACATGGTGTCTGATCTGGTATACAGCAGAAGGAGCCAAGTAGATTGATGTATAGTGTTGAGGGAAAAGATTCATTATAGCTTGTATTTTTACTCAATCTTTTATTTCTAAGTTTTGGAGTCCAGTGGGTGGTCTTATTAGTAATTGACAGTCTTTCCGTATGAGTGTACATACTGAATCTTTTCCCATGAAAACAGTCTGCCTAGCTTCCTTTGCTCTATATCATATTGCCTGAATATTATACACCATTTTCAATGTGACAGGTTTTCTTTAATTCTAAGCCAACAGCCTCCACTCACAATTTCCCCAGTTTGAAATATTCTATTACATTTCGTTCTCCACTTGATGCCCATGTATTTTCAACCTGGCACTCATCCTACCAACCTAAAGCTACTTGAATTATTGTTATGACCATAACTTTTAAGCAGTTATCATTCAGCATTCCCTTCCCTGTTAGCCAGAACTTTGGAGGACTGAGAAGGACCATCTATTATTGCTGTTTAGTTAAATGGACATTATGTAGTACTGCATTTCTCCTGCAGGGGTCACTACAAAGAAATTGTGATGTTGCTACAGTTTACTCCAATGATAAGATCTTATTACAGTAGTTCAACCAATAAACCCAAAGCAATCTGCATGTAAGGGGGTGAAACTTTACAGAAAATTTTTTTTTGTCTCTGAGTGGTATGAGTGGCTCCCCACTCTAGGATATTGGAAACAGTTGTAACTTAAATAAAATGGACTTTACTGTCACTAGGAGGCAAAACCTTGTTGGTTATTATAACAGTCATTTTAATAATCTTTCATTTAGGGTACCGCCTTTATGAGATGCAACAGGTTAATTAGGTGAACATTATCTTTAAGGGGCACCAGGCAAATACAACACAGCTCAAGAGACAACAACTTACTCTTCGCTGGGTTGTGTTACACTTAGTTCCCTGGGTTTTAACACTCTGGCTCTTGTCTCCTCAGACAAGCAGCAATGAAGGTGGTTGTATGTCTGCAGTTATCAGATCATGGCTTCATCTCCACATGGCACCGTGCTACAAAATCTGCACAATGCCAATCAGATGTGTTATGACTTTCCTTGCGAAACATTGCCTTTAACGCAAGGTTATTTACCGGAGGCAGGCTGACTGGTCTTGGTCCCAGGACTAACTATTATAGTGGCCTTGACTGCTATAGGCACGCATGGGCTAGGTGGCTTCTTTCTCCTCCGCCTGTCTTGTATCAACTTTTCTCCGATTTTTTGCTGCAAATGCCCTAGCTAGTCGGAGCTATTGTAAACTAATATCGATCACCTCTTGTACTAGCTACGCACAAGAATATTACTGGTTTTGTTTCCATAGCCAGGTCCTTATATTATAAATAATGAATTTATTACAGGTTTTTGGTTCAGACCAAGAAGATTTCAGCTATATCTGTGTCTAAATAAGACAGTGAGACAGTCTCTTTCATATTTTTGTGGTTCAAATATGGAAAAGTCCGGATAAATTTTTATATGCCTTTTAATTTTATTCAAATGTTTGCATTAAACTTCAATAAAAATGGTCATCATGGATGATCATGGGCTGGTTATAGTTGGGGGCTCATTTTAAAGCTATCTAATCTCTTACTTTCCAAAGGTTCTTGCACTGTATTTGTAGCCATTTACGTGTACTGCATAGATTTAACCTTAATCTTTAAAGGGAATTTAACAACTGTATTGTGGATACAAAGTTGGAAAGGCAGGAATTTTTTTTTATCTGCCTTGGATGAGATCATGGGCTGGTTACAGTTTTCCAAAATCTCCTAAAATATGTTTTAATATGTAATTGTGATTTAAAAAAAAAAAAACAGAAAGGCAAATCATTAGTCCAAAAATCACAAAGTGTGCGTAAAACACATTGTCATTATTTAAAATCTCTCTAATTAATCATCCCATTGCGGGGGGTGAAAAACAGAATAATAATAATATTGTACCTCTGTGTCATTTTTGTAGATGGGAGTGCAGATTCAGCCTGTTCTGTTCCGCAGAATCAGAGAAGATAATTATCATTTCATTTTCATGAAACAAACACTCCATCCCTCTAATTATTTTGAAAAGATGAAAGCAATTTTGTAAAGATTTGGATTGAACCAGTATTTGCACTGGGGTTGTATAGCAGGTATAAAAAGTTATTCTGCAGAATTAATTTATGCTAAATGACTTTCATCGCTAGAGACCCGTTTTAACAAGATGTGGAAATCGGAGTCATCAAATGAAAGAAAAAAAATCTTGAGGGAAAATAATTACTCATCAGCATTGGACTGGCAGGACAGTGCCTCTTCTAAGCGTAGGGCTTGCTGTAATTAACACAGTGACGTGCCCCCGTGTTTTGTAATTAATAGCATGTTAACTGAGTCTTCGCTTTTCAATTCCTGGATACTAAAAACACTGTTTTTCCAGCTTTTCTTTAGAACAGGACTGGAGATATGGAATAGTGCAGCCTTTGTGTGAGAACAGTATAGACTGTGGTGATCCTCATTTGGGGCTCATTTTAAAGCTATGCTGTCTTTCTAAAGGTTCTTGCACTGGATTTGTAGTCATTTATGGGTCCTTAATAGATTTCACCCTAATCTTTAAAGGTAATTTAACAACTGTAATTTTTTAACTAATTAGTTGTGTTTTGCTTTCTGATTATAGATTATTTTTTTTATATTCTATTTTCTGTACTTAATTATGAGGATGGCCACCCTTGCTTGAGCCTTATGGACCATAGGAACCTGCAGTCTGGAAATTACTCATTGACTTCTATGGGACAATTTTGGTGACCTGTGCAGGGGTCACTTTGTGATTCCTAATGGACCATAGGTACCTGTAGTCTGAAAATTACTCATTGACCTCTATGGGAGAGTTTTTTAAGCATGAGTTGCAACCTATGAAGAGGTCCCTTTGTGATTCCTTGTGGGTCATAGCAACCTGTAGTCTGAAAAATACTCATTGAACTATGGGAGAATTTTCTAAGCATGAACTGTTGTGACCTGTATAGAGATCACTTTGTGGGTAAATAAGCTGTGACCATCATCTATTGTAAATGGTTTGAGCCTGTGTAATCTATATATATAGATGATATTTGTCATTGCAATCCTGCTTGTGATGATATGATGACTGCTGGGAAGTGATCTGTGATTTGTATTGATCGTGGTTTCATTATTTTGGTGGAGATTATCATGTTGTATTGCAATACGTCCATTAATGAAATACACTTTATATTACATGTTTAAGATTTTTGTCATTATTGTTCTATATGATGGTAACATTAATAGTAACATCATACTGGTTGTTAGAAATGAGTGAATTACAAAGTGAATTTGTTCCAAATTTTCCCAAAGATTTGAATTTTAGTGAATCTGAAACATTTGTTATTGGTCCAGTATAAATCACTCAAAATCTCGGCCATTATTTTAAAGATCAGAACACAGAGAAGAAGGCATCTGCCATCAAAAAGGCATGCCTACATACAAAACAGAATCTGACAGCGCAGTATGTTTTTTAACAGGCTGTTACCACCAGCTACAGTACAGTGCCATAGCCATACATGTTGCTATCACTTTGACATTACTAATGCTGTTTTGGTGTAAAAGAGGTTGAAAGGGGTTGGATAAAGTCCTAGGAGACCACATAGTGTCATACACAAATTGAGACACTTTGGGTCAAACTTATGAATGAAAGCTGACGGCTGATTTGATCACATTGGACCCGAAATGTTTTTGGTTGTTACATCCTTTTCTCACTGTGGAAGCAAGCGACAATGAGGTCAGTATAAAAAGTTAAGATCAAGGACCTGATTCTGTTTAAGAAACCAAAACCTTATATTTTCCTGGTGACACAAGAATGGACGCAACCAAACATTGTAGATAAACCATATTGTCATTACTGTTAATGGTACTGACCACTTTTATGAAAAATAGACATTAAATGGATTTTCCAGCAGAAAAAAAAATGTTGGAAGTGGGCTCAGAGTGGGTTAAAAAAAAAAAACTCATACTCACCTAAGCAATCCCCTGTAGCTCCCATTCTAATGCTGCCTTGGTCTACCCGATCTCTACTTTATGGCCCTGGCTTAACACACAGGAAATGCCCACCTAGCAGGGGCGGACTGGGAACTTAAAGTTGTTCTGCAAAAAAAAAGCGGCCCCATGTTGTTGGACGGTCTAAAGTGACAGAAGGCAGGGCCAACAATACAGCACAGCACAAAATACCGCCCCAACAAAACAAAATACCACAGTGCAGCATAAAATACTGCCACCCGTGCTGCAGTATTTAACTGTATCACTGTCCTGAGGATGGCAATACCGTTAAATTCAGGAGGGGGCTTGTGGCTGCCAGCCAAGTGCATAAGTACCTGATGCTTATAGTATTAAGGCTAAGAGCATCAAATCAGTATGTACTCAGCCAGCAGCCAGTCCCACTCAGGCATCCCCCTGGGTATCGTCACACCAGAAAATTTCCCTGTAGGATTTATGGGCACTCCACCCGTGCCACATAGCCAATCACTGACGGCAGCAGTGACCTCAGCTGGTGATCGGCTGTGTGTCAAGACAGCACTGGGGAGCAGAGACTAGCAAAGACTCAAGGAGCGTTGAAATGAGAGTAGAAGGGGATCTTTGAGGTAAGTATTGGTTCTTTTATTTTTATTTTGTCAGTTCACTCTGAGCCTGTTTCTAAAAATGTTTCCTGCTGGAAAACTCTTTAATGAAGTTCTGTGTTCTGCCAAATATATGGCACAAAGAGAATCTTTATGCCATACTCTGACCCCCGGATCCTGCACTAGGCATAACACATTGTATAGATTATTACTAAAGTGTTCCTTAAAATAAAAAATCCTTTAGGTTAGTTCCCTCATAAATCAACAATAATCCAGTGCTAGGTCTTAGTCACACTTTAAGCACTAGACATCCCTTTGTCGCATATGCACCACTTCAACATAATGAACTGTACAAGAAAAGAGATTCCCTTTGTCCACCCTCACACTGCACTCTGTGTTACCAGTGGTCTGACGCTGAATGTATTCAGATTGTTGCCTAGCAAAAAGTATTTAGTCCGAAAGACTCCCTATTGAAACGCTACAATGGGAAACCTTGTATTTAATATAATTTATTTTAATGAGAATTTAAAAGCAAAACAAAAGTAAAACATTACAGATTTTGAGTGGTTTGAAAAAACTGTGCATTAGTAAGGGCATTTATCATGTAGAGAAAGTAAAGGGAGTCTGTCACCTCTTTTTCACCAATATATCAGAGCACTGCACCACAGAAGATTGCAGACACATTCCAAGCATACATGTGTGCACTTTCCATGTTCAGGAAAAACACTTTTATTCTGCTGGAAAACTGCTCCCAAGTGCCCGGCTCTGCTTCTCCAAGTGCCCAAAGCAAACCAGACTGAAGAGGGGAGGGCTGCTTTAGCTGCTCTTATCTTAGGATTGGTACCCGCTAGAAATATGGGCCTAACCTTGTTTGAAAGCTGGCATATCAGAACCACAGCATTATATCCATTATATCAGAAGATTTAGCTGTTAGAAAGTTAGAGGTAGAGTCAGGACTGAAAGCTGTTTTTACTTTCACTTTCAGCTGGGCACTTAGGAGCAGGTATGCTGACGCCACTTTAATGCAGTGGCAGGGTCAGTTGGATAATAGTCTGTATTTGTTTGTGATGCCAATTGCAGCGTGCGCAGGGTACTAAGAGTGGTGTAATGGCTTATAGTGTCTCTGTAGAGTTGTGGTAATCGTGTTAATAGTGTCTCCTACCTGGGTACGACTGGACTCCTGGCTCACTTGCAATAAATTTGAGTGTAGTGATAGTAGGAGAAATAGGGGAATTTTGCAGAATAAATGATGTTCAGACCTTTAGATGAAGTTCAAACATATATTTACTGAATATAACTTGTATCCAAGCAGTATACAGCTTTGGTCTCTTGGTCCCAGCAGGTTTTGGCAAGGATTGGCAGGAATAAATACTTCTGCTTTAAATTTGGAGCTTGCAGGATAAGTCGTCTGCTTGGTAACTTTGTAATTGTGACAGGAATGAATCTTCTGCACTTTTCTGTACCTTCTGCTTTGTGGGGACAGACTAGCTGAGGAGGAATGGCTTCTCCTAGGTCTCTGGACTTGACTCACAGATATATTCTCAGGGAATGCTTTCTTCCTGGAATTCTGGAGGTTGTCTGTAGTTTTCTGCATTCTTCATCCAGCTGAGGCTGAAGGTGCTCAGACTGGGGATATGATCAAATCTCAGCCGAGACAAGATCCTTGCTGTCTTCCCTATGCAGGGGATCTCCTGAACGCTATCACACAGCCTTCCCCTAGCAGAGGGGGAGACTACACTAACTCTAACTTCCTTCTCCACCCATGCTGCAGGATGTGGGAACAGCCCACTTCTCTCCCAGAGGGGGAGCTAAACTGGAATAATCCATTCCAGCCTAGATACACTAAACTGTAACTAGTACCTTGCCAAAGAGTTGCTGCCACCTGCTGTTGCACTTGGAAAATTACAGGAACAATTGTGTTTAACATGGTTTTAGATGCACATGAGACAACCCCTTTAAAGTACCCAATCTGTGGAATCTCTGTACTTTATCCTTCCCACACCACCCTTCTGCTATGAGTGACAACCCTAGTAGTTCCCTGATTGGCTGGCACTCAAAAAACAGGAGAAGCATCCAGTGAAGAGAACCCAGAGCCCTCAAAGCGAAGGGATTGTGTCATGGGCACTTATGGTCATCATAGCATTAGAATTTCAAATTACATGCTATACGACTTGCCTGACCAAAATACCAGGTATGCTTGTCTTGCTCATTTTGACACCTGTGTAGTGCTGTTGAGGGGTCAAAACTGCTGATAGACTCCCTTTTACCAAATGTACCATAGATTTCATGTAATACATGTAAAAAGTCATGAGCACATAAAATAGACTCTATTACACAAAACCTCTTGACACAAGGCACTTGCTGCTTGCATGACAATGAATAAGCAGGAGCAATAAGACCTCCATTACCTGTAAAGGCCATATCTGCTTTCATCTACAAAGTCACAATGAATAACTATATGAATTAAACAAGAGCTCCTGTCATTACTTGCTATGCTCGATATTTTATATATGGATTTCTTCCAAATGCTAGATCAAAGATGTCTCACAGCCAGAGTTGTATTTCCCAAAGAGGCTTTAGGAAGCATACTCCATGTCCAGCCTTATTAAAAGAGAATTTTCATCTAAACACAGCAGACCCCGGACTAGACAGTAAAAGGTGTATAAAAACAGTGCCTGGAAAATCACTAATATTGCCAAAGTCTTAAATGGACCTGCTTTGCTCTCAGAAACAGTGCAATTGTCCATGGGTTATGTGTGTACAGCAATTCAGCCCTATTCACTTAAAGGGATTTTTTTATCCCCCATTAGACTGTTAGCAGTTCTATGAACGTGTCATTCATAGCTTCCAAAAAATGTGCCCTGGGGAAATTACCTTATTTTGATTCGCAAATAAGAGGAAAAGAACCGACTGGGTGACCCCCTCCTCCATCATTCTCCTCCAATTTCTCTGTACTGCACACACTTGTAGCACACGTGCAGTGTAGTTCCTGAGTCCGCTGCCCACATTGAAAAGAGGTTGACAGGAGGTTGTTTCATTGCAAACACTCATTGCCTATCCTCAAGATAGGGGATAAGTGTCCAATCAATTGGGAATTTTCCCTGGTGAACTCAACAGCCACAAGAACTGGGGACCCTTGCTTCCTATTTGGAGCGGCAGTCGCACATGCAGCGCGCCTCTCCATTCAATTCTATGGCACCGCAGAGATAGCTAGTAGTCCCGTAGAGCTGATTGGAGGACACGAGGCCTCATTCTCGGCAGGTGCCCTATTTGATGATCAGACAATCATTCCCTGGATGTGGAATGTGTTTATCATGGGAAAACCTAGGCTGGAGCAAGGGAATGATGTAATGAGAGTCATCTAGGGCACCACTGAAGTAGGCTAAAGCAAATAAAAACCTGATACAACGGATTGGACCCTGTGTCAGAGCTGTTGATAATGTTGAAGGGACCATCTTGGTGCACTGCTGAAAAAGTTGTACTTTTAATTTAAGACTAAACTTTCACTGTGTGATAGGTGTCAACTGTAACCTTCATTGCATAATTCATTCACTTCTATTGGAGTACCAAAAACAGCTGAGGAAGTGTGCAGGTTGGGCGTTTCACAACAGTTTCCAGAGGTTGGCTACCTGTGGGGATCAATTAACCCTAAAAACCTCTTGATCTATTGTCCATACCTACTCGCAAAATCCGCCCTATATGGTGGCCCACAACTGGATGGCAGTCTGTACCTAACTAAGTGCTGGGACCTAAAAGGGAAGAAGCCAAAGAGAAAATAATAAACATAGTGGCACTAGGAAATAAGCAGTAGACAAGAAAGCGGAGGAAAAATGATACAACTGGATTAAATTAAAACCATGTGGGTAGAAACAAATTCAGCGCAGGATACCTACTTAGGGCAGAAGTAATCACTAGCTAGGTCAAACACCACAGTTCACTTCAGGGTCTAATATGTAAGGCAAAAGAAGGTCAGGTTCAGGCCGAGGTCAGAAATACCAGATTCAAGGAGCAAAACAAATACCAAGCCAATGTCAAAACCAGGAAAGTGAGTCAGAGGCCAAATCAGAATCCATAACCCAGGTCAGGAAAACAAGCCAGGTCAGAGTCAGGAATATCAATAGAAACAGTAGCTATTGAGAGTCAGAATAATACCAATCACAGGCAACTGCTCAAGGAAGAAAACTGTTTAAATACCCCGCTACCTGTATGTGTACATCACCGCAGAATTCAATTGGTCTTGCATCCTACATGACCCAGTGCTGACATCAGTACGCCTGGATAAAAATAGAAACTCCCGCAATATTGATGCAGCTGTAATAATCTGGTGTGACGTTTTGGCCTCACAGGGCTTTTATCAAACTGATGCCGCTGTTGGGAGAGTGATCATAGAGAATGCGCTAGGTGAGTAGTGCCTCAGCATGGTTAGAGATGCGCAGGACACCACTCTTGAAGTCAGACCAGTGCGACCAGGTGGTCGGTTGGATTGCATCAGATAATGCTTACAGTTGGTTAAGCAACACGCTGTGTTCCACCAAGTCCACCAAGACAGTGTCCGCTGCGGACAGTGAGATTACCTGCGCCACATCTCCAGTGTAAAGTGTGCACATCCAAAAAATATCTGTGACATCAAGTGTACTTTTTCAATAGACGGTGTCCGCTTCTGACAGTGACATTAGCTGCGCTACATCTCCAGTAGTGTTTAGCGCGAATATTCGAATTGCGAATTTTAATCGCGAAGATTGTGACTTTGAGAATTCGCAAATATTTAGAATATAGTACTATATATTCGTATTCGCGAATAGTGTTGATCGCGAATATTCTAATCATGAATTTACCGCAAATTTATTGCGAATATCGGCACTTAGCAACATACCTAGCAACCAATAGGAAAGTTGCCTACCCCTTATTGTTGATCGCGAATAGTCTAATCGTGAACATATTACATTGCCGATTTTCGCAATCAAGTAAATAATGACTGGAGATCACGAATTCTCGAATTTGCGAATTTATGGCGAATATTCGGCCAAAAATTCATGAGATATCGCTAATTCGAATATTGCCTATGCCGCTCATCACTAATCTCCAGTGTAAAGTGCATCCACTGTGCATCCAAAAATGTATCTGTGACATACAGTGTACTTTTTCAATAGACGGTGTCCGCTTCTGACAGTGACATTACCAGTGCCACATCTACAGTGTAACGTGTGCGCTCCAAAAAATGTATCTGTGACATACAGTGTACTTTTTACGTAGACGCTTTGGACAGTGACATTACCGGTGGTACCTCTTCTGTATAACGTTTTCTCATCCCAAATACCTGTGACATTCCCTGTAATTTTTTATTAGGCGCTGGTGACAACATTGACATTATCTGCGGGATATCTCCTGTGTGACGTTTCCACATCCCAAATACATTTTAAATTAAAAAATCTAACGATACTCTACGTGTGACATACTTTCAAGCATATATAACATTTAATATGAAGAAGGCGAGCAGTAAGGGACGGGGAAGTGGCCGTGATGCTGATGGTGCACACAGAGGCCGTGGCCCTGGGTGCACTGATACTGTGAATGCTGCCAGAGCACAAGAAAAGCAATTATCCACGATACCTAGCTTCATGTCCCAGTTTGCAGGGCGGCGCAGGACACCACTCTTAAAGTCAGACCAGTGCAACCAGGTGGTCGGTTGGATTGCAGCAGATAATGCTTCCAGTCGGTTAAGCAACACACTGTGTTCCACCAAGTCCAGTCACCATGGAGAGTCTGGCCAAACAAGTGATCTCGTTACGATCCTGGATTTTCCTAGGACATCTTTTTATCGCCATTCCTTGATTTGGCCCTCTCGCCAAGCCTACTTGAAGAGGGACAGATCATGTGCCCTGATTCCCAAACTCTTGAGCATCCACAGTCACAAGAAGATGATGGTGGGGAATGGCAATTACTGTTTAATGAGGTGGATGATGGTGAGACACAGTTGCCAATAAGTCCATTGCAATTAGTGTCTCAAGAGGTTGATGAAGAGGATGAGACACAGTTGTCAATCACTGACGTTGTGGTTAGGTCAACATGTCAGGAGGATGAGCAGAGTGAGGAGGTGGTGGACTATGAAGTCACTGACCCAATCTGGAAAAGTGGAAAGCCGATCGAGGACAGCAGTACAGAGGGGGAGGGATCTGCAGCACCGCAACAGGCTGGAAGAGGCAGAGGGGTGGCAAAAGGGAGAAGGCGTGCCAGACAAAACAGGCCCGCAACTGTTCCACGGAGCACCCCCTTGCGGAAATCTCCCTTGGCAAGGGGTAAGTATTCTGCTGTATGCCGCTTTTTTGAGGAAAGTGCGGACGACAAGAGAATAGTAGTTTGCAACCTATGCCGTACCAAAATGAGCCGGGGCGAGAACACTAGCAACCTCACCACCACCAGCATGATCCGCCAAATGGCATCCATGCACCATAATAAGTGGGCCAAACGCCTGGGTCCACAATCTGTGTCTGCGGGTCACACCACTGCCTCCTCTTCCCCTATGTTACGTGCTGGCCAATCCCCTGTCGAAGGCGCAGGCCCGGATGCCTCCTGCCCTGCAACTAGACCTTCGCAAACACCATCAGCGACCACATCCACTTCCGTGTCCCAGCACAGCATCCAAATGTCCTTACCCCAGGCCTTTGAACGCAAGCTCAAATACCCAGCCACCCACCAACAGGCCATAGCACTAAATATGCAGCTTTCCAAGTTATTGGCCCTGGAAATGTTGCCATTTAGGCTTGTGGACACTGAGGCCTTCTGCAGCCTGATGTCGGCGGCAGTCCAGCATTACGCAGTCCCCAGCCGCCACTATTTTTTAAGGTGTGCCGTGCCCGCCTTACACAAACATGTGTCCCGTAACATCACACATGCCCTGACCAACGCAGTTCTGGGAATGTTTACTTAACCACGGACACATGGACAAGTGCATTTGGCCAGGGACACTACATTTCCCTGACGGCACACTGGGTGAATGTGGTGGAGGCTGGGAGCGAGTCGTACCCTGGGATGGCACAGGTGCTACCGACGCCAAACATTGCAGGCCCTACGTCAATCAGGGTTTTCGACAGCACCTACGTCAGTGGCTCCAACCCCCACATCTTCTCCTCCGCCTCCTCCTCCACATCCACCTCCGAATTATCTGCATGCAGCACCAGTCAGCCATCAGTCGGTAGCTGGAAGCACTGCAGCACTGCAGTGGGGAAGCAGCAACAGGCCGAGATGAAGCTGATATGCTTAGGGGACAAACAGCACACAACAACTTTGCTGTGGTAGGGGATAAGAGTCCAGACTGAGCTGTGGCTCTCACCACTCAACCTACAACCAGGCATGTGTCTGATAATAGCCGTAACTTAGTGGCGGCTTTGGAGCTCGGCAAGCTGAAAGATCCCATGCCTAGCCCACGTCTTAAACTTAGTGGTTCGGCGGTTTCTCAAAACCTACCCCAATTTTCCTGAGCTACTGTTGAAGGTGCGCTGCATGTGTGCACATTTCTGCAAGTCAATGACAGCTTCAGCAGGTCGGTCAACGCTGCGGCAGTGCTTGAAATTGCCAGCTCACCGGCTGTTGTGCAACATGAGCGCGCGCTGAAACTCGACGTTCCATATGTTGGCCAGGCTTTGTGAGCAGCAGAGGTCAGTAGTGGAATACCAGTTCCAACATGGGCGTAGCCTTTCCAGTCAGCTTCTGCTATTCACAAGCGAGGAGTGGGCATGGATGTCTGACCTCTGTGAGGTTTTAAGAAACTTTGAGGAATCAACACAGATGGTTAGCAGCGATAATGCTATTATCAGCGTAACCATCCCACTTCTGTGTCTTCTCAAACGCTCACTGCTCACAATGAAGGCGGATGCTTTGAATGTGGAAGAGGTGGAAATGGGGGAAGACAGTACACAGGGTGATAGCCAGACCACCCTCAGTTCGTCTTCTCAGCGCGAATTGGACGATGAAGAGGAGGAGGAGCAGGAGACAGTTGCATCCGCTACAGAGGGGAGTACCCATAGAAGTTTAATTCCATCTGTTCTGCATGGGTGGGCAGAAGACGAGGAAGTGGATGAGGAGATTGAGAGTGATCCTCCTGATGACAACAGCAAAGTCTTGCCTGTTGGTACTCTAACACACATGGCTGACTTAATGTTAGGCTGCCTTTCCCGCGTCCCGCACATTATACGCATTTTAGACAACACAGATTACTCACCCTTCTTGACCCCCGCTACAAAGAGAACTTCTAATCTCTTATTCCTCTGGTGGAGGAAACGAGCAAAACGGTGCAATACCAGAAGGTCCTTGTTGAAAAATTGCTCCAACAAATTTCCATCTGACAACGCTGGTGGCAGAGTACGTAGTTTTTTGGGCAACCGAAGAGGAGACACAAGGGGAACACACAGCAGTTCCAACAAAGGCAGGGCAACACTCTCCAAAGCCTGGGACAGTTTCATGACACCCCGCCAGCACCCTCACTCTGATGCGCGGCCTACTGTCCCAAGGAGGGAAACATTTTGGAAGATGGTGAAGGAGTACATAGAAGACCGTGTCAGCGTTCTCAATGATTCCTCAGTGCCTTAAAACAACTGGGTGTCCAAGCTGGACACGTGGCACGAACTGGCGCTCTACGCCTTGGAGGCTGGCTTAGTGCTGCTGGTGGCATTATAACAGATAAGCAAATCCACCTGTCAACTGAAAATGCTGACAGGTTGACTCTTGTAAAAATGAACAAGGCCTGGATTGCCCCTGACTTCTTGACTCCACCAGAGGAAAGCGGCTGAACATAAAGGCTCTTTAAATGTGTTGTTTATAATGTACTGAATACACTGTATTCCCATGCACCGCTTCCACCACAAAAAAGGGTATATGGTTGAATCTTCCTTTTCTCCTCCTTCTCCTTCTCTTCCATCATATCAACATGCTTATTAGTCGCATATAATGCCCTTGCATATATGCCCTCGCATCTAATGTTTAGAGGGTCAGCTCACCAGCAGGCCCTCATCTACAATCTTTTATAGGGTCAGCTCACTTCCAGGCCCATGTATATAATGTTTTACAGGGTCAGCTCATCAGCAGGCCCTCGCATATAATGTTTTACAGGGTCAGCTAACCTGCAGGCCCTCACATATAATTTTTTAGAGGTTCAGCTCACCAGCAGGTCCTCACCTACAATCTTTTATAGGGTCAGCTCACCTGCAGGCCCACATATATAATGTTTTACAGGGTCAGCTCATCTGCAGGCCCTGGCATATCTTTTTTTAGAGGTTCAGCTCACCAGCAGGCCCTCACCTTTAATCTTTTACAAGGTTAGCTCACCTATAGGCCCACGCATATAATGTTTTGTAGGGTCAGCTCACCTGCAGGCCCTCACCTACAACCTTTTAGAGGGTCATCTCACCTGCAGGCCCTCACATGTAATGTTTTAGAGGATCAGCTCACCAGCAGGACCTCTCCTAAAATCTTTTACAGGGTTAGCTCACCTGCAGGCCCTTGCATATCATGTTTTAGAGGGTCAGCTCACCAGCAGGCCCTCACCTACAATCTTTTAGATAGTTAGCTCACCTGCAGGCCCTCACATATAATGTTTTAGAAGGTCAACTCACCAGCAGTCCCTCAACTACAATCTTTTAGAGGGTCAGCTCACCTACAGGCCCTCGCATATAATGTTTTACAGGGTCAGCTCACCAGCAGGCCCGCACCTAAAATCTTTTACAGTGTGAACATACCTGCAGGCCCTTGCATATAATTTTTTAGAGGGTCAGCTCACCAGCAGATCATCAATCATAATTTTTCAAGGGTGTATGATGCCCTCCTTTATGTGTAATAAAGGATGCATCAGAGTGCCGGTTCCTTGTAATTTTTGTAAGCCCTTTCACTTAGTGCATAGGCTTTATGAGTGTAGGTGTCCCACTACCTGAACAATTGTACCACAATGTGAATAAGGCCCTCCATTATGTGATATACAGGTTGTATCGGAGTGCCTCTTCCTTGTAATCTTTGGCAGCCCTTGCACTTTATTTACAAATATACAGGAAACAATGTTTCCTAATATTTTTTCCTCTAAAATCTATTTTATCTTCGGTTTTGTGAGTATTAGTGTTAGTCTGTAAAAGTGGCATACTACTTGGACAACATCGTTCCCAGCAGCGACCTGGGAGTCCAAGATGCATTAAGACATCCTCCCCATGCTGTTCCCGAACCATTTCAGTGGTGTTTCCATCAATCTCTGACCTTTTTCTATGAACCGAACAACCTCCCCTCTTCAGAGCAGGGGGTGTCTGGTTTATTGCTCGGGTTCTGCCATTGACTTCCATTCGGCCAGAGCACCCGAGCACTTTGGTCCTTCGATCAACGCTATTCAGCAGCATGTGCTCTCATTTCTCCAGGTCTGGAGGACTCATCACATACATTTATTAAAAAGACAGCCCATTTTTTTATGGACACAGAGCTACATTTCCCACACATACTGCAGTTGAGCAATGTGATCAGCTTATCATTAAGGGATCTGTAACAAAAATAATTATCCAAAGAGATCATCCCCTTGGTTTAATCAAACCAATAGCTGCCATACAGTAGCTTTTATGGATCTGTGTGTGTCTAAACACACACAGTCTACTTTAATTTATTAGTTATATTTTGAAGCAAATGTGTCACCTATGGATTTTATTTTTGAGCCAGTTAAACTTTTTTCAATATTTTTTTCTGATAGTCGAATTTTTTTAATTCTATTTCTTAAGCATGATCATGGGGACAGCTTCTTGCCTTTACTGCTGTCAACAGTGTTTAGAGCTATGCATTACAGCATTCATCATGGGCCATAGACAAAAGAGAGTGGAAGTGAATCATTTTCTTCTTCATCTATTGTGGATGATGGACCCTGTCATTGAAATTCTGCCTCTGATGATAATATGATGACTGCTGAAAAGTGATTTGAACAGAACAAATGTCACCTCATAATTAAAAAAAATGTTGTCATATAGGTCATTTTCTGATGGCACATTATTTTTAACAAGTTAAAGTGAAACTAGAGATAAAATGTAGGCAAATATAGATAAAATGTAAGCAAATAATGTATACATTGCAAAATTTAAAAAAAATCATAACCATGAAATCTAATTTGGAATATAAATATGAACCTTAGAAAATCAAGCTTTCTATTCTGTGATATTTCAAAAATAAAAATCCATTAATTTCTGCTTTGTATTTACCAAAAATGTTGGCACACACATTTTTTATTTTGCAGTGTCAGTGCCAAAGACATGTGATCAAATGCACACAAAAATGATCACATCCTGCATACAAAAAATTAATAAAATAAAAAAATCAAGAATCGGAGTATAATTGTTATGTGGATGCAATTCTACAGTGTTACGATTTTCCTGGTACTAAATAGCTCGAGGGAGGGATTTGCAAAAGAGAACTTTTATCAAGTAAATTTAAATTACAAAACAGAAAAGCACCATGCGAGATTCCAAAGCCTTAAATGCAATCTGTCTATTTAATTGCACGCTTTTGCTAAATTAGCATAACTGCTAAGCTTGAAAATATAATGACTCATCAAAACAACAACGGAAAAAAGCTGAATCTAGAATGAGACCCCACAACCCCTTACTTGTTTGAGGCTCTCTCTAGAAATGAACTCTGAACATCCATGTGCACAGGAGCTGTAGCTTCATGTATATGGCAAATCTGACAACATTGGAGATAATTAAGGAAATAAGTATACACAAACTAGGATGGACTTATAGATCATAGACAGCATCAAATGTAAATCCGGTGCTTCTAAGGCTAGCAGGATATTGTCATGTATTAAATGAAGCATAGACTTGTGGGACAGGGATGTAATATTACCACTTTATAAAGCTGTGGTGCATCCTCATCTGGAATATGCTGTTCAGTTCTGGGCAACCGTCCACAGAAAAAATGCCCTGGAGATAGAAAAAGTACAAAGGGCAACAAGGACAACTAAACTGATCAGAAGCATGGATGGTCTTAGTAATAAGGAAAGAGTAAAATAATTAAATGGATTAGGAGGCATCTAAGGGGAGACATGATTAACTTGTATAAATATATAAATGGACCATACAAAAAATATGGTGAAAAGCTGTTCCATATAAAATTCTCCCGAAAGACAACGTGAAATAAGGTAAAACTGCCTCCTTCTGTAATAGAAAAAGCGCAGTCTCCAGAGGTGACAAGGCATCTTTAGGGTCCATTCACATGTCCGCAATTCTGTTCCGCATTTTGCGGAACGGAATTGCAGACCCATTAATTTCAATGGGGCCGCACGATGTGCTGCCCGAATTCGGAAATGTGAACCCGCACTTCCAGGTCCACATTTCCATTCCCGAAAAAATAGAACATGTCCTATTCTTGTCCGCAATTGCGGACAAGAGTAGGCATATTCTATTATAGTGCCGGCAATGTGCGGTCCGTAAAATGCAGAACGCACATTGCCGGTGTCTGCGTTTTGCGGATCCGTGGATCCACAAAACACACATGGATGTGTGAATGGACCCTTACTGTAAGAACTGTAAATCTGTGTAATAGTCACAGCAGAAACAGTGGACAATTTTGAAAAGGCTTAAATTTTTTAAATTAAATAACATTAGTGCTTATGAAACTGAGTAGATGCCTAGGTCTCACACCTCTCACACCTAAAATTCACATCCCCACCCATCCCTTGGTATTTGAGTCTTTTTTCATCCGTACTATGTAACTATGTATGAATATACCAAGTTTTTACCTGATAAAGGACAATTCATTCAATTATTAGTAAATATAGATGGCACCACAATGTTGTTCGTTTGATTACTCTACAATCAACATTGGTGAGAGATAGCCCCAAAAACATTTATTTTTCTTACGTACAACAAAATGTCCACAGAACTCTGCATATTGGTCACAAGGTGAATTAATGCCCAGATCCTCCTGACGAGAGTCTCTCAGGGGTGTTGGCCTGTACATCAACTCCTTTTTCTAATGGGATCCACATGAAGATCTCTCTAGACAAGCAATGTTCTTCTAGGGTCCTCTACTTCACTTGGTGGAGTACCCTGACCACAGCACCAGCTTTTCTAAAGTCTACCTCCAGGTCTCTGTGAAGATCAGTAGCTCAAGTCCATAAATAAATGAGTGAGGGACATCTTGAAATGTTTTCTAGCTGTCCCTGAGCATAGAAGACTGCATTCATTAATCAGGGCACTGCAGGAAGTGTCTCCAGCATCAAGACATGTGTAGCCAAGCAGGTCCACAATGAGCCCATTGTCTAGTCTGCATGGGAGTGTCCTGACATGACTTAGCTAGTTTGCACACATGCAAACTAAGCACATTAAAATTGTCTCCCCTACTAGATTATTCTCCAGGCTGTGTCACTTAGTGTTGATCACGAATATTCGAATTTCGAATTTTTATCGCAAATATAGGTACTTCGAAAATTCGAGAATATTTCGAATATAGTTATATATATTCGTAATTTCGAATATTTAAATTTATTTTTCAATTTTTTTTGATTTTGTTTTGAAATTTTGGATTTTTTTTTTATCAGTACACATGATCCCTCACTGCTTCTAGCTTGTGGGCCAATAAGAAGGCTGCAATATACTTGACTTTAGGAGTAGTAGTGTTTGCGAATTTTGCTCTATATTCGTTTTTTTTTTATATTTGCTATATTGCTATATATTCTTGTTTTAGAATATTACGAATATTCACAAAAAATAAGTTATAGCAATATAGAGAATATTCAAAAAAAATTGAATATAGAGCAATTTAGCTAATAATCCAATATTAGCTAATAATCCAATATTAAATGGATTAGGAGGCATCTAAGGGGAGACATGATTAACTTGTATAAATATATAAATGGACCATACAAAAAATATGGTGAAAAGCTGTTCCATATAAAATTCTCCCGAAAGACAACGTGAAATAAGGTAAAACTGCCTCCTTCTGTAATAGAAAAAGCGCAGTCTCCAGAGGTGACAAGGCATCTTTAGGGTCCATTCACATGTCCGCAATTCTGTTCCGCATTTTGCGGAACGGAATTGCAGACCCATTAATTTCAATGGGGCCGCACGATGTGCTGCCCGAATTCGGAAATGTGAACCCGCACTTCCAGGTCCACATTTCCATTCCCGAAAAAATAGAACATGTCCTATTCTTGTCCGCAATTGCGGACAAGAGTAGGCATATTCTATTATAGTGCCGGCAATGTGCGGTCCGTAAAATGCAGAACGCACATTGCCGGTGTCTGCGTTTTGCGGATCCGTGGATCCACAAAACACACATGGATGTGTGAATGGACCCTTACTGTAAGAACTGTAAATCTGTGTAATAGTCACAGCAGAAACAGTGGACAATTTTGAAAAGGCTTAAATTTTTTAAATTAAATAACATTAGTGCTTATGAAACTGAGTAGAATAATCTTCTTTGTCTAATAGTTGTAAATTGAAAAATTCTCAATAAAAAATTTGAATCTGAAAATTCGAATTCCGAAAATTTGCATATTACACAATCATTACCTTTCCGATTTTTCGAGTAAAAAAAATTCGCAAAATATCGCGAATTCGAATATGACCCCTGCCGCTCATCACTAGTGTCACTCTAGTCAGGCAATACACATGACAATGTGAAAAAGATGACACTCACATGAAACTTGCAAAAGTGTTAAAATATAACACTGAATCATAATTCAAACGAATATCACATAATGCACCATCACAACTGGTTTCAGACACGTAATTTTCATTCAGCTTTTGAAATCGAAACTAGGAGTAAAGTAAAATAAAGAAAGTTGTATTTTTCCTTTATAATTTACCTCCCTGTATTATCTACTTATTGATTTAGATTCAAAAATCATATGAGGAACCATATAAAAAGAGTGCATACAATTAGGGGGGAAAAGCCTTATTTTCAAAAACAGCATCACTCTTGTCTATAGTGTTTTTCTTGGTATTATGACTCAACCACATTCACTTGAGTATAACTGAGCTGCAGAACCAGATGCAGAGTGCAGACAAGAGTTTTCTTATTTCTTCAAAAAGTGAATATTTTGTTTTCTAACCCCATACAACCTATGGCGGAATCAGCGGGGGGAAAAGTTCTGAAATTCAAAAAGAGCAAGCATGTTTAAATGATCCTTAAAGTCATTGTCCAGGATTTTGCTGATGATGGTCTATCCTCAGGATAGACCATCGATATCTTATTGACTGGGATCTGACACCCCGCACCTCTGTTGATCAGCTGTTTTGAGGTAGATCCGATGCCAGAAGCTGGTGCTGGAACTACTGAGCCCCATCTGTTTCGTAGTGGATGAATCTAGTAGCTGCAGCTCTGCTCCCTTTCACATCTATGGGAGCAGTGCTATAGTAGCCAGCTCTGCTGCAGGACAGCTGATTTGTGGGGATTTACCGGTCAGATATTGATAGCTTATCCTTAAGATAGGCCATCAACAGTAAAATCCTTGAATATACCTTTAATTAATATAGTAGTGTAAACACTGGCTTTTATCTGTAAGTGATTTGCATAGAAAATTATTAAGCCCCTTATACAACTTACTTATTTCATCTTCCACAACCAGTGAAAGGGTTAAATGTGCACTGAATTAATATTTTTTTCTTCATATAATCACTGTACACAATGTGATAGATCTGCTGAACTTTTTTTTTTTTTCCTGCCGCATAAATACTCATCTCAGTTTAATGTAATGATATAGAATCAAAAACAACAATTTGCCAGAAATTCTGTGGAATCTGCAATGTACCAGAACACAAATGAATAACAGACGTGCAGCTTCTGATATTCTTAGTGCTTTTATAGATCTTAATATATTCACATTATAATAGGCAGTCTGCAAAGCGAAAGTACTATTTAAAGGTTCCTGTAGGGAATTTCTGTGCTGGAGCGGATAATTGAGGGGAGGGAAAGTTTTTCCCACAGATTTTCATTACATTAATAAGACAGTTTAAAATGGGGCACTGAGAGGTTTTTCTCGGCATGTTGAATATATCTTTGGAAAATGACTCTTTTTTGCAAACTGAGCCGAGAGAAATGAGGAATGAAAGATAGATTTGGCAGAGTTTTTTTGACAAGACACAAGTATGGAATCACTGAATGGATGCTATCCTCAAATTTTTATAATCATATTTTTTCATGTCAAGTGGAATACACAGATGAAAAAAACTACTGTACACAAATTTGTGATGAAAAAAAAATCTAATTTTGCTAAATTTGAAACTTTTGTGATTCATCTCACATCTATCGAACAAAAGGGCAGAAGACAGATAACAAAGCATCTGCTATTAAATAAGGATATATTTTTTTTATTTTTTTCTTGGCGTCATAGAGCTGGAAGGAGTTCAGACACAGTCCTGGGAGACTTCGAAGTGTCATACATGACTTTTCAGAGCAATTGGGAAACTTTTGATTTGGATAGAATTTATTTTGAATTGGACCAAATTGAATATGATGGCCATTTAAAGATAAAGAAAATTTTGGAAAATTCAATTTAGCAACTTTGGTAAAGTTAGCCAAGAAATTAGATTCTTTCCAAATGAATTTGTCATGAATCGCCATAAATCAGGTATATGCAGGCCACTGTGCATGAGGGTACGGCCACACGGAGCGGCTATGCTATGGGCATGTTACGGCCATGCTGCGGTAAAGAACTGTACGGCCAATTTGCTCACAGCTGCTTTTCAAGTAATAATGAAGACTGCACTGCATACTCAGTCTTCATTGTTAATGGCCTTTAATATTAATCAGCTCTGGCATACCCACTTCTCCAACCCCAGAGCTCTCCTGCCTTACAGGTGGGAGGCTAGGAGCCCTTCTTCTACATCTGCTTTTCCTCCTTTTCCATGCCATCTAATATCGATGAGAATATGTTATCAGGAACATCCAGCCCCTCCTCTCTCTGCATCTTGCTGACTTTTCTAGGAGATAGGGACTTTGAAGATGATTTGGAAGAAATAAATCCATCAAAGGATGAGGATGGTAAGTATTAAGACCTGCCCCCCAAAGGGGTGCTGACTGGATGGTATTGGTTGGCACACTGCCCCCGGAATAACAAAGGCTTCCATCTTATTGGTATTTAATTAGATATCTTAGTTTACGGCTAATGTAGGAATAAGTAAATGTAGGAATAAATAAAACTAACGTAGCATAAGTCCCTTTGCACTATCTCTGCACTCTCCCTGCAGTCTCTTCCTCTCCAATATTCTTCTATTAATCATTTTCAGAAGCACTGCCCCTAGTGCATGAGCACTTGCCACGTCTCTCACTATGCTCAACTCACAGGACATTAGTGGAAACCGGGCGGGATGAGGGTTTTATAGGGCTGTGACATCACAGGAAATGGCTATTTGCGGGTTGGCTGGCTGCACAGCATCATGAGTGATCTCATGTTCCCAGGCTTCTTACTTTCACTTTGTAACACTTTTATATAGATTTTATATGAGTCTGAGGAACAAGTCCAATTCAGTCATGAACCAAACTTATTATTACAACCAAATGAAGTATTGCAGAGCCACTTCTGAAATTAAAAGGTGTTCTTTTATTCCAATAGATGCCCACATTCCCCAACTGGGGATCCAAATGCTTTCAGTTTTGCATGTTCTGTTCCCTTATAGCTACAGTACTACAAGAGGAATTATTTAAAAGAGGCATGATGCTTATGTTACCAGCACTTGATGGGTATACTTGATGTAATAAGCATGGTTTATAAACCTTCTTTATGTCTATATTAGTGATGAGTGAATCAATTCTTTAGACTCCAAATTTGACCCAATTTTTAAAAAAAATATTTGTTAGAATCAAAATATCTTGAATATTGATTCAGGAAAATAAGAAAGAGAGACAGATTGTCTAGGCAATTTAAAGCACTTTTGACTCATAACTGAATCAAACTTCTTGACCAATTCAGATAACTTTAAAATTAATTTTAGGATATTCACTAATCTCTAGTCTACAACACTAAAATACTTTTTAAAAATACATTTCACCATCTGTCAGGTTTAGCGCTCCACCCTTTTTAATGCACAGTATAAACATTCAGATTTCTTTAGGTAAAGGGGTTGTCTTATCTCAGACTTGATGACATATCACTAGGATATGCCATAAAAGTCAGAGGTCCCATTTCTGAGACCCGCATCTATCTCCAGAACGGACCCCCTAAAGTGAAGAAGAGTCCACGGTACTATGCATGCGTGGCGTGCTCTCCAGTCAATTCTATGTGAGTTCCGAAAATAGCCAAGCAAGTGGTCTCAGCTAGTTTCAGAATTCCCATGGAAAAGAATAGGGATCACACAGCGGCCATTGGTCCATTCAATTCTATAGGACTCCCAGAGATATTCAGCAGTCCCATAAAAATTAATAGAAGGTGGCTTCGCATGCGTGGCTGCTCTCCACTCACTTCAGGGGTCTTGTTCTGGAGATAGGTGTCTCTGGGACCTGCACCTATCTGATATTAGTAGCATACCCTAGCACTATGCCATGAATGTCTAAGATTAGGGAACCCTTTTAACCAAACTCAAAAGAGCGAATCTTGTAACTTAAAATATGTTCTGTCTGCTGTTCAATCACATAATCTCTCTGACTATCCTATCCTTCCTTGTACATCACAGTTGCCTTTCTTAGCAGTTTGGACATCTTTGCTATTTGTAAGAAGTGTTTTGCTCTGAAGTGACACCTAGTTCTACACATTCCAGAGTTAGCGTGCATTAAACCATGAAAAGGAAAGGCTCCATATCCTTCCGTTGTTTTGCCTTGTTAAAGTTAAAAAGTGACATTTGCTTTTTTTTTTACTGTCAAATGTATAAAAGGCAATTTCAACTGAAGACAAGGCGATGATGAATAAATAGAGTTAAATCATATCAGTCAAGTTCCAGTTAAAAAGAAAGGTTTTCTGCCAATTAGATTTGAAATTGTTTCATCCAAGTTCAGTTTTGTTAATACATCCTTACTCTTCCCTGCCTCTGTTTATTCACACTTACATTCAAATTAATATTTATGCAACTTGGTATAGTACTTCAATTACTGAAATTATGTTTTCAACATCAAATGTAGCTCAAAGCCAAACCATTATTTCACAATGAGCTGAAAATACCAACTGAGTGAAAATGTTCCAAAGAGTATATTTGCATGATGGCCTCAATTTTCTAGACAGAACTTTAACAACGAAGTGTGACAGACATGGTAGACAGAATTTAGATTTGTTGGGTAACCTGAGTTGATATAAATGAGGAGTCCATTCAGGTTTTATACTTCAGGACTAACCTTTCAATATGTCCTGTTGGGGTGTAATGACTTCCTACATTGTGGTTCCCCATTTGGGACACCCATTTGAACCAAAGAGTTTTAGATACAGAAATACCTACCCCTACTTCATTCTAAGAAGGGGTTGCACCAAACTGAATCTACTTTCAGAGTTGTTCCATTTACTGTATATACTTTATTCTTAGCCTGCATGGTTTTTAATTGTAATCAAATCCAAGAGCAGTATAAACTGAATTGTTAATGTGTCATGTAAACCACGACCCCTTAGGTGTCTAAGGCTACTTTCCCACTAGCGTTTTTACTGGATCCGGCAGGTTTCAGCAAAAACGCTTCAGTCACTGATAATGCAACCATCTGCATCCGTTATGAACGGATCCGGTTGTATTATCTTTAACATTGCCAAGACGAATCCGTCATGAACTCCGCTGAAAGTCAATGGGGGACGGATCCGTTTTCTATTGTGTCAGAGAAATCGGATCCGTCCCCATTGACTTGCATTGTGGGTCATTGCTCCGCATCCTAGGATGGAAAGCAAACCGCAGCATGATGAAAACGGAACGGAATGCATTTTGGAGCATTCTGTTCTGTTCAGTTACGTTTTGTCCCTATTGACAATGAATGGGGACAAAACTGAAGCGTTTTTTTCCGCTATTGAGCCCCTATGACACGGATCACAATACCGGAAAACTAAAACACTAGTGTGAAAGTAGCCTTAGGTGTCAGCTGGTGCTGCACAATGTATATCCTGAGATATGTGTTGTGAGATTACTAGCTTTTAAATTCGAAAGTAGTATTTTAATACTCTGTCACAAGATGTATATCCTATATTCATCTATGAGCATTCGCCTAGTGGTTGTGATGTTGCATTTTAGCCTGTCAAGGGTTTTGTTAACATGACATGATATTGTATTTTTTGTTGTTGTGAAATATTGGATTCTTAGAACCACATTTAAACAAAAGTGCAGTGGGCACATGTGTAACCTATAGCCACCACCAACCCTGATTTTTGATCATCTAAACTCATTTCCTAAGCACTCTTCAGATGTGACTATCTGGTCATTGTCATTCCCTTGTCATTTTGTATTGTTGCCCTTAGAGTGTATTTATTCATTGTCATTGGTGTGATTTTTAAAAAAAATGTATTAGTAAATGTATTTATGTAAAAAAGGTTTGTAGGCTGGAATCCTAATGTTCTGATTGTTCTAGTCTGTCTGTATAACTGATCCCATTTGTTGCTTCAGTGTGCTGAAGGTGGTAGGTGTTTCTGCCCTACTTAAGCTCACTTTATGTGGATGGGTACCGTGATGAAACATAATTTCTCTCTCAACATATTTGTCCCCAGAAGTTTGCTATTTTTGGATATTGCCACCAGATATGATAAAAAGTTCCAGCTTCCATTTTGTATCTCCAACAAAAGCCAGCAACTTCCTGTATTTTAACATATCTTGAAATCTTAGGAGTTAGGATACGGCCACACAGTCAGTAGTGATGAGCGAATTATAAAAAAATCAAATTCTTTACAAAAAAATTTGCTTTGTGACAAATTACTTTGTTGCAAAGCGCACTTCTTTGTACGCAGTGGGTACAATGACAGGGAGGGGAGATTGTGCTGCTCCCCATCATTGTACCCCTCAGATGCCACGTTCATACATGATCATGGCATCTGATATAAATAACAGAGAGTAAAATTAGCTTGAAGTTCTGTTGCAAAATCTCGCACAGCCCATCACCGCACACTGGATTTCGTGCAAGAAAGCAAGATGGCGGCAGCCGGCCCGTCATGAGCAAATGGATCAGGTAAGTATGATTTTTTTCTTTTTTACACTATTTCAAGTTTAATCAATTCACAACCACGAAGCACAAGGAAATTTTGCTTTGCGGCAAATCTAATTTATCCTGCAATTCGGGTCAAGATCCACTTCGTGGACTCCGATTCGCTCAGCACTAGCGGTCAGGTTTCTGCATATAGTTTTGGAAGCCAAAATCAGGAGTGGATCATAAAAAGACAAAAAGTATAAATGAGTTCTCTTCTTTTTTTTTTCACTCCTGGTTTTGGCTTCCAAAACTATATGCAGAAACCTGACCGTGTGGCCATACCCTCAGAGACTTCATAGTTATTAATTCTGTTTTGGTAAAACACATTTTCTTAAACCTTGTCAGGGTTACTCTATGTAAGACTATACAAGATCTTCTGATACATGTATGTATACATTGTTTCCTGATAAAATGTTTAAACTCTGACCTTGAATAAAGCTTTTAAAATGTATAGTTTATGGTCTAGGAGACCATAGCCTTTAGATCTTGGGATGTGCACTTTCTGCATACTGGATGAGGGTACACAGAACATAAAAGCCCCAAGCAGCGTGCCTGTACAAGCCTTTTATGGATTGCTTTGATCTGAATGCCAGATTTTATGGAAATCTTAAAAGAGAGATCTTTTATATAAAAGTAAATGTAAACAATAATTATTCTAGATCCTAGTATATAAGGTCCCCTAAATTAAAACATGACAGGACTTATTAGCAGCTCTTGCAACATCAATGTCTGATCAAGATATTTGTGATGAACAAAGGCTTGTTAAAAGCCTAACATCATATTTTCCTCTCACAAGAGAACAATTGCATTGTTATGGAAATAGACTACAGAACTGTAGAAAACTGAACAAAATAAAACTCGCTTTGTTTCTAATCCACATTAATTTTGCATTTGCTTCACTAATTTCCTCACAGAAGATTGAAGAATGACTATTCCTTGAGCAAAGAGGAATGATTTGGTAATGAAGGCAGTTCCTGAAGAGATGGTGTATGTTCAACCTCCATGAAAATATACAGTATAGAACAATACCTCACTTTCTGAACTCTTTTGTGTGACTGGAAAACACTCACAAGAAAGGGGGAAATTTATCAAGAGAATCATAGAAAATAATGCACTAACACAATAGATGCAAACTTTATATATGGAGTAAGTCCTCATTCTGGTATAATATATTTTTTTATCATATCAGAATGAGGGCTTAGTTCATATATAAGGTTTGCATCTATTATTAGTGCATTATTTTCTGTGAATTTTTTTTATAAAGGTAGCTATGCACATCCGCATATCCATTTATCATATTGTGCAGCATGTTTTTTATCTTAATTTTTTTGCGATTTTTGGAAATTTATTAAGGCCTGCAATCCAGAATCCTGGCCTCAAGACATCATAAAATAGTTTTTTGAGGGGGATTATTTATGGAAAACTGTGCGACTTTTTGCATTTTTACTCTAGCAACTCCAGTTTAAAAAATGACTGTGGTTAGTTATGTTAATTTGTTTCACTCCAAATTTATGAATATGACATTTTTTTCCAAAACAAACTGCAAAAAAAAAAGATGCAAAGTCACTCCAGTAAGAAGATGATGTACCCGGAGTTGCATTTCTAGGTCATCAATATCTGATCAGTGTGGTTTGAAATGGAGGCGGCGCTCCATGCCAGCGCTACTTCCTCTTACAAGCATCCTGCCTATTCACTTGCTCCATTCAAGTAAATGGAGTGAGTACTTATGATTAACTGCACTTCTGAGATGACGGGCAGTCTAATGAAGAGGAAGTAGCACTGGCATGGAGCGCTGCCTACTCTTCTAACAGCTGATTGGCGGGGGTGCCGGGTATCGGACCCCTGCCAAACTGATATTGATTACCTATTCTGAGGACAGGTCATCAGGATAAAAGCCCTACACAACCCATTTCACCATTTAATGAATTTGACACAAAATATGCCAGACTCAAGCATTTTGCAAAGTTACTATGACTAAAATTCAAATAGCCCATATGATGCATCCCTTTAACTCCAGCCTATTGGAGAAAAACTTTTTTTACCTCTTACTGGCTGCAACATAAAGCAAGAAAAAGCACACAAAAAACATAAGCTCTACGTTATATCAAATTAATATTTTTATTAGATCCAAGTCATAGTTGTATAAAATTACCACACCCCGATCAATTAGGCTTTGCCATAACTGTCACAGTGGTACCTCTTAGATTAGCTATTCTTAAATAATGCTAAAGGTACTTAATATAGAATGGAAATAGTCATCCCTAATAAGATGAAAAGGAAAGGAACATAAGGAGAATGTTCCAAGACATATGGAAGGTCATAAATCTTTAGAGATAATGTTAACCATGGCAGATTCTAGGATACATTGGGCTTGGGAGGCATATGACCATCCACGTAAAAGTGGCAAAACACATTAGATGAGTGTCAGCTGAACCAGCCAATTTCACCAAAATTGCCTGACCATCTAATATGTGTGGTAATTCCTCAACTCTCCCCGACAGCAACAGGTCCAATCCTTTCTTCCCAAAGAAGAGAAGCTGTCACCAGAGATGCCTAGCAGAGATTACCCCCAGCTCCCGTTTGAGTGGAAATACACACTTCGCTGAACTCACTGGGTATGTGTCTGGGGAGCTCAGGAGGAATAGCTGTGGTCAATGAGCATATGAATGACCGCTAGCTAAAGTGTATGGGCAACCTAAGTATCTTTGTCAAGGTTAGGCTGGGGCAGATGAAGGCCCCATTGTGCCTCTGTAGCCCCTGAAGTCACACATTGTTGGCTCTACTTAGTACATGAAAGAACAATGGGGGTCATTTCTCAAACTAGTGTAAAGCTGAACTGGCTTATTTGCCCATACGAACCAATCAGATTCCACCTTTCATTTTGGTCAGCGCCTTTGGAAAATTAAAGGAGGCAACTGATTGGTTGATATAGGCAACTAAGCCAGTTCTACTTTGAACCAGTTTGATAAATAACCCCCAATATATTTATTACATTGGCATGGCACATCATATATTTATTGTATACTGTAGTAGTTTTGCCTCTGTTTACACCATAGATTATCACCAATTAACTTTATTTCTCTCTGTGTAAATACCATAAGTATAATAGCCCAATAAATCAGCATAGCACAGTCATCATGCTGGGGTTGCTGTAGAGGGCTAACCATGAAAAATACATAGAGTGGGAAAGTTCCCAGTATATGCTGACAATAAACGAGGACATTCATAGGAAATTAAGTCTGTAATCAAATCTTGCCATTGCTTTGATGGAACAAATTAAATTTACTACTAATTCATGTACGTACATTTAAAATGTATTCCTCAACATAATTTGAACAAAATTAATGACTAGATTATTATAGAAATATTAAAGGGATATTAAAAGCAGATGAACTGTAAGCATTGAGAAATATAACAAATGTTCAAGTCTTATTTGGCAATAGTAAAGAAAACACCACAATGACTGCAGTCTCCTACTGTCATTGCCAGAGGAATATTTCGTTATGTCTTGGGGCTACAGAATATTTACTCTTGCAAGTAAATAATGCAGAGTTGAACATCATTGTGACAAGTTTTTTTAGCTCCCAAGGCCAATCACAATCATTGCTTGCTGGTGCCATACCAGGTCTAGCATAATATGCAGATGGTATCCCGAGTTTGTGTGGGCAGCTGGAGAACTCGCAAAAATGTGTTGCCAATAAATAGTCTTCTTTTCTCACCGTTTCTGTATCTAGCCATACTCATAACATTCTGCCATCTGATCAAACATTTGGCCAACAGTTATCTATTACAGCTTACCCAAAAGCAATGAGAAGAAAATTATTAAGAGTTTACTTAAGAGTAAATGGCAGAAAGGTCTTATGTCTCACGGGAATAACATGTCTTATCCTTCTTCCCCCCAACATCTGCTGTTGAGAACAGTCAAGAGAACACCTATACATTTTAGACCATCGTCCAAAATTACAGGGTTTGGTCGACATTGCTCTTATATCTGTGGCCAGAAGAAAATGACATATCTGAAATGACAATGTTATTTCACTGGAGCAACAGGGATTAATACCATCCCAACTAGTGACCATTAACTAAACACTATCCTTAAAAATAACCACTAATCATAATTTCTCTTCTCTTGATAAGTTGGGAACAGTTTTGGATACGTTTTGAGATTTGAAATATAAATAGTTTATGCCAATAACCAATGGACTGGAAGCCAATGGTTTTGAAGAAAGAGATGAACTTAGAGACTCATAGATTAATCAATGTATATAGAGTGCATTAACTATATCAGTTATGACTACAAAAGGTATTCTCTCAGATACAGGTTGCCTCAATGTCAGCAACAAGCAGTCATCAGAAATGTTAAATCCTTGACATTAATGGCTTTTTATTATTTAAAAAAAGACTATCTTTAAACATCCTGACCTAGTGAGTATGCAATTAACCTCCTCCAACAAAATCCAGGCTTCAAGGAGAAAGAAAGCAATGTGTCTTCATCATTTTCTGATTGTAACAGCAGCTTAAATTCTAAATCCATATTGAAGGCAAAAGCCCCTTCCTGGTCAGTAGAGAGTAGAAGAATAGAAGATCTTCCTCTACATTGTAAATTAGTGAGTCATTCATTAATGAAAAGACAGCTTGAAAAATTAGTTGGTGAAAAGAATCATACTTTGCTGCTTTATGCAGTAAATGGGATACTCGGGCACTACTGCATTAGTGGAACTCTGTACAGTAGCATTTAATTTCAGTATATTAGTACTGCTCTTTCCATCAGTAGGAAATATATTAGTCTTTTGCATTGACAGTACTAAATAAGAATGATGAAATGTGCATCAAAGATTATGTGCTGTTTTTAGAATACACATTAACTGATATACACTTCCTTCATTTTCTGATCTAGCTAATGTCCATTTTATGTATAACCCATCGAGCTGTTCACCATTATGTAGAACATATTCAGATTTTTACTTTTATGATATTACAATAAATCCCATCCTCCAAGTAACTAGCTATTAATGTAATGTATCAAAATTATACCTGAAAGCAAAGGCCATAATAAAAACTCTCTCTCCCTGACACTTTTAAAAAGGAGTATAGGTAACCAAAAGAAATCTGGACCCCATATAGATTGAATTCTATTCCATGTCTCCCATACTTCATTTTGAACCCCTTGCTATATACCTAAGATGATAACATAATCCTTTTTCCAACATGGAGACACACAAAATGTCCAATGAATGAAATCAATGTGGCCAAAAGAACTCATTGGGGCTTGTACAGTTTTAGCTGCATGAAATTAATTGACCTAATTTTTATGAATAATTAGCTATAAAATGGGTTTATCCCGATGGCATTTCACTTATGAATAGAGGGTTCCCGATTTCTAAAACCCCCATTGGTCTTGAGTAAGAGGAGGGCACTGGGCTGGTGTAGTGCTACATCCCTTTCAGCATTTTTTTTTCTCTCTGCACCGTGGCCCCCACCATATGATTATGCAGGAATCTAAAAGACATCCATTTTAATTGAAGGGTCCTGCTGCAGTTTCCTGCACAGACTGGTGGTCACGAGTAACACAGTATATAAGGCCAAAAAAAGACATTTGTCCACCCAGTTCGGCCTGTTATCCTGGAAATTAATCTAGAGGAAGGAAGGAAAAAAAACATGTGAGGTAGAAGCCAATTTTCCCCACTTCCCCAATCAGAATAACTCCCTGGATCAACGACCCCTCTCTAGTAGCTATAGCCTGTAATATTATTACACTCTAGAAATACATCCAGGCCCCACTTGAACTCTTTTATTGTACTCACCATCACCACCTCCTCAGGCAGAGAGTTCCATAGTCTCACTGCTCTTACCGTAAAGAATCCTCTTCTATGTTTGTGTACAAACCTTCTTTCCTCCAGACGCAGAGGATGTCCCCTCATCACAGTCACAGTCCTGGGGATAAATAGATGATGGGATAGATCTCTGTACTGACCCCTGATATATTTATACATAGTTATTAGATCTCCCCTCAGTCGTCTTTTTTCTAAAGTGAATAACCCTAATTTTGATAATCAGTACTGTAGTCCATCCATTCAGTTATTACTTTAGTTGCCCTCCTCTGAACACTCTCCAGCTCTGCTATGTCTGCCTTGCTTACAGGAGCCCAGAACTGTACACAGTACTCCATGTGTGGTCTGACAAGTGATTTGTAAAGTGGAAGGACTATGTTCTTATCACGGGCATCTATGCCCCTTTTGATGCAACCCATTATCTTATTGGCCTTGGCAGCAGCTGCCTGACACTGGTTTTTACAGCTTAGTTTGCTGTTTATTAAAATTCCTAGATCCTTTTCCATGTCAGTGTTACCGAGTATTTTACCATTTAGTATGTACGGGTGACTTGCATTATTCCTTCCCATGTGCATAACCTTACATTTGTCAGTGTTAAACCTCATCTGCCACTTATCTGCCCAAGCCTCCAATGTATCCAGATCCATCTGTAGCAGTATACTGTCCTCTTCCGTGTCAATTACTTAACAAAGTTCAGTGTCATCTGCAAAAATTTATATTTTACTTCTACAAGATCATTAATAAATATATTGACAAGAATAGGGCCCAATACTGACCCCTGAGGTACTCCGCTAGTGATGGTGACCCTATCTGAGTACTGCTGTGCCGGGGAAAAGACTGAAGAGGTGGCAGTGTTATCATTCTTTCATTCTCAGGATCGGGATCCCAGAGGCCATACCCCAGTAATCATTAAGTGATAGATTATCCTAGCAATATGCCACCACATCATGAGATAGGAAAACCACTTGTCTTAGGTCTTGTTCATTTACCATAAGGTTCATGTGCTGATCCCTAATGGGCCGCAGGTCAAAGCTCAACAGGTGAGGCTTTGTTTAGACTGGGCAAAAGAAAGTCATAACCACTTGTATAGCCTTGATGTCTGTTTTTATATATTATTTTTTTCAAACAAAAATAACCATGTACTGGTCTGGTAGGATAGGCAATAGAGAGACTCCAACATTGACCACACTGTTTATGGCTCTAGAGGAAGGTCATAACAATGGAGTGACTTTACTTTTCATTGGCATAGCTTTTTATATAAATGCAGGTGTCTAAACATTCAATCTATTCTTATTCAATGTGTTGTGTCACTGTATGGAGGTAATATCTTCTCCCTAGCAATTGTGCATGTTTATTTCCCTGCTGAGTGTAAGGTATGATTCACTCAGCCCAGTGGAGCTCCACTCTCCACAGCAGAGGTAACAGCGGTGCCCTTATCAAAACGTGCAATCAGTGAGTCAGTTCCTCCGACTGGCCACAACAAAATTATGCAAAACTTGGAAAACACTTAGCCCTGGAGATCAGTATGAAAAAATATAATAAGCCAGCAAAACAATATACATTCATTATATTTCATATTGTCCTGCTGTTCACAGCTGCAAGGCACATAGACAAGCACTGGAATGTTGTGTGTAATGGTAGCGCACTTGGCAAAAAATCTGAATCCAATGTTGTTTTCTTCTCTTTTTTTCTCCCAACGGTTAATTTAGATCATTTAAATGCTGGCATTGCAATGCTTTCAGAGCATTTTGTGCACGGCTAAAGCTACACACAATGCGTTTGCAGGGGATCACTGTATATATAAGGTTTATAGGACACAGCTGTATTAACAATGAGAAATCTCCCTACAATAAGTCTCATTTGTCGAGTTTAATTGTGTAACAAATTATATATTTGTAACACTATTTTGTAACATTTTCTTTTTCTTTTTTTCAATAATTATCAAACAAATAGTGGCATCGATTTTACATTCTAGAGTTATCAACTGATGAACTGTAGACATCACTACAATTCCATGCAGAAATAAGGAAAGAAATAAAGTTTAAAAACATAAAATAAACATTCAGTAAGTGGTAATGGAACTGAAAAGTCACTGGCTCCATACTAACCATGACAGCCATGATAATCATGATGTTTTGATGTCGGATAATAAAATGCTTTTAAGGAGAATTTTTATTTTTTATTTTTGCATTCCCAAAACCTAAATGGGCATTAACTTTTCAAACAACTTCTTCTGAAAGGTCACTTTAGGTAAACCTGAACAAATCTGATAATCACTTTGCTTAAAAATGTTCATGTTATCCACCCTAAAACAGTTCTGAAATCTCTGCCACTAGGTTCCACCTTCTAGCGATTTTGATGTCCACTCACTGTTATTACATGAATCCAGTCCATAGCAGCATAGACAGATTGAAGGAAGTGGGTGTGTCTTTCTTCACTGGCTGGCTCCTGAGTTCAGTGTGCTTCTGAGCTCAGTGCAGAGCCCCCTTCCCCATTCAGGGCTCATAGCTTGAATGCTCAGCAGAATGCTCAGCCTCTCAGACTGCTGTCTTCTGTGTATGACAGCTACATGTTCCCTCCAGTACATAGTAAGTGCATTTCGTACTCCAATCATAATCAAGTGCTTGAATTTTTTTTTGCATGTGTTGGTTTTAGCTTGTGTGTTAGTCAGCATCGCTCACTGGACTGACTTTGCATCAGTATAAATAGTCCTTGCCCGACTGTGCTGTAATCAATCTGTCCTTGATTTCTGGATCTTTCCCCTCATAAATACTCCCTCTGCTAGATGAACTGTCTGCTGTGACCTGCAATTATTTTCCCTTTTCTATGCTTTCATATTAATTTGTATTTTGAGTCCTGGATCTGTGTGCTATAACCATAAACTGTCTCTTATGTACCAAGTAGGCTAAGGATAGGGTCAAGGCTTAAGATAGGGCTAACTGGTGATTGGCCTAGAAGTATGGGAAAGGAAGTCTTGAACAGTATAGTACTGGCAGACTGCCTATATTAGGACATGCCCTAGTCTTGAAAAGAACTACTGGATGCAAAAACAGCACACTAGGGCACCTAGAAGTCAATATAAGGAGACCAGAGCACTAGGGAAAGGCTGGAATGGATACTCAAACGGTCCCCAGTAAAAGCAGAAGTTAATATATGAAAAGTTCTAAAACTCAATTGCCCTTCAAATGTGTTTTCTAGGATTTCACCACTTTTTAATTAAGCACCCTAGCATGTGGTTTTTAATGAAAGACTTCACCTTCTCCCTGTCGCACCAGAGCCATGGCTCCATTCGATGATCTGCTTGTTTACTTTCAGCAAGGGTATATACATGGTCATATGCACCTCTTTAGCCAATGACTGGCCTCAGTAGTGATGTGTCCCAAGCAGCAAGTGAACCAGTAAAAATGTGTCTCTCATTTCTGTGGTCCCTAAGGCACTTTTCCAATGCCCAAATGAGAGAGCATGATCCAACTCGACAGGATCTGTGGAAATTTATGAATGTTAGGGCACTCTTCCACTGAGATGCAAGAATGCAGGTTGCTAGAAGCAATTTGATCTTGACTTTGATTTTTACAAATTCCTTGTAGTAACCTTCAAACTTCCTACATTTTTCTTGGTTCCATCCATTGGGATTGGATTGTGCTTTCTTACTAGAGTGATTGTTTTATCTTTGCACAAAGGGGAGGGCGGCATCTATTACCAGGAACCTACCTGCTCCATAAATTCTGATTAGATTTGTGTCAATCCTTACAGGTGAGCAGGAAACTGACATTCTGTATTTCTACTGCTTTCCAAAAGAACGTTAAAACCCAATGGTGTGCTTTTTTCCCAGTTAACTCAACCCCCTTCTAGCAGTATTGAAAAATATAACACATCAATTCCAAGATGAGAATCATTGTAGTCATGAACCTTGATTCAGTTCTCGTACCAAAAACTCTAATGGTTTAAAATAACCTCATACCAAGATAGTATGTCCTGTAAAGTGATTAGCTTTCAATCTCCGCCCCTTACTACTAAATATAAATGAGAAAATCATTCAAAATTTGATTTGGGTCCTATTCGGCCAAATCAATTGACTGATCTGTTTAGGGTCTGAATCGATTCTATTGGCTAGAAAGGTGCTACAACTGGCCCAAAAATTTGTGTATGACACTCTGAGGTCTCCCAGGACTCTCTCACTTTTTAAAATGTATTATTACGTCTCTCTTTCTTCCCAAAATTCTGATGTGGCTGCAACTCACATTTTTACAAAATTCATATCAAATTTGATTAGTTTAGAATCAATTGGCTCATCTTAACAGCTAAATTAGCCCCTACAGTATAACTAAGTTTCCATACTTTACATTTTTTTATGTCATACTGGCTTCTACCACCATAGTCATCATTTACTAAATATACTGTAGCGAATATACCTCATATTAAAATTATTACTAACAAATAAATGATATTCTAATCTAGTAACAAAATCATATGGGTGTACATAGTTAGAAACCTTGAAATTGATTTTAATTCTCTCGAACAGTTAAGATGACTCTATGAATGTCCTGTAATTCTGACTGTCGGCACATCAGTGTAGCAGAGTTTTAATTTAAATAGAATGTTAATGGTTAACCTTCACATTTCATTTTTACTCCATCACTTATTAATCCATCGAAATCTTCCCCATCTAGGACCAACTGTTGATTGATGATAGAAGTCATTTAATGAGTTAATGAGATGTTGGGAACACAAACTGAAGAATCATGTGGTGCAGTACACAATTCAGTTTGTTACTCCATTACACAGCAGATCTGCATAACTTGACCACTCAGTTTATGACATTTTGCATCCAAGTAATTTTAAGGGCCACAGAATAGTTTTATGGTGAGTGCTGTGATCAGTCATATGTATGCCTCACATATCATTTCCTCAGGCTATTGTCATGATACATTACATGTCATGATACACTGCAATGTGTTTTAGCTCAGATTTAAAGGGAATCTTTCACATAGTTCATGAAACCGATTCTACCGTACATCCCGGTCATGCAACCCAGATAAGGCAACTGGTTATAGAGCAGGAGGAGCTGAGCAGATTGAAATATAGTAGATTTGTAGAAAAACATTTAATATAATTTGCCAGTGTGCGGTCCTGACGGCTATCTTGGTATCTAAATACATAGAAGAAAGGCTGTTAATCACTGAGTAGCACCACGCTTTGGACTCCTAAGCATAGAATAAGCAGGAATTGGAGGGATATTATGAGATTCTGATATTGATGACCTATCCTCAGAATAGGTTATCAATATCAGATCGGTGTGCGTCTGTATCCTGGGATTCCAACCGATTAGCTGTTTGAGGAGGCCTCATCCATTGGACAGTGGCCATGTTTGAGGAGCTCCTCAGCCCTATTTCCTTGAATGGGACTGAGATGTGCCTAGGTCATGTGACTGAAGAACGTGATGATGTCACTGGCCTAGGAAGAGCCCCAGTGTTGAGAGTTAGACCCCACTGATCTGATATTGATGACTTCTGGATTGATGATCTCTGGAATCTCTGGAAAACCCCTTTAAAATGAAAACAAATACCAGTTATATGGACTCTTTTCCCACAAGACTATACATTAAACTGCCCAGCTCCTCCTGCTCTATAAGCTTCTACCCATAGATTGTATTGCATGCTCAACATGATGGGTGGAAGAGAAAGATGTACCAAAAGACTATGTATGATGAAACTAATGAGTACAATAGAGTTGTAACAGTACTGTATGTAATAAATGGATAGCAAGAACTACAAGTTCTAATAATCTCCATAATATGGCGGGACCTTCTACTACTCTGATTCCTCACAGAGAAGAGCATGTGTACAGGTATCAAACTTTGATCCCAGAGCAGATTTCTATTCTCAAACCTTCCCACACAACTCATATACTCTTCTACTAATAACTAAGAATTTATTAATATGCACTTAAAGGGGTTTTGTCACTTCAGCAAGTGGCATTTATTATGTAGAGAAAGTTAATACAAGGCACTTACTCCTTTGCTGGCTGGATTCATTTTTCCATCACATTATACACTGCTTGTTTCCATGGTTACGACCACCCTACAATCCATCAGTGGTGGCCGTGCTTGTACACTATAGGAAAAAACACCAGAATATGTGAGCTCCCATGGTCCCAGCCACCAGAGGCAGGTGCTTTTTCCTATAATGTGCAAGCACGACCGCTGCTGCTGGATTGCAGGGTGGTCGTAACCATGGAAATGAGCAGTGTATAATGTGAAGGAAAAATGAATCCAGACAGCAAAGGAAGCAATATGGACAACCACAATACATTAGTAAGTGCCTTGTATTAACGTTCTCTACATAATAAATGCTAATTGCTTAGTGAGACGACCCCTTTAAGCTTTCTGTAATTACCTGCATGTTAATTTCCCATTATGAATCAATATGTAGTGTGAGGCAAGAGTGTATTAATGTGAAGAAGGAACACACATTGCTAATATTTTTCTTACCTGGGATGGATTGTACAGCCCATACAAGTTTTCTCTTTCCTTCCATGAGGAATTCATTGATAATGTTTATAGTAATATTTTAATTTGACATATTGATGAAGTCCACACAAGTATGCTTCATAGCAATGAAAGTTACTTCACTGACTACAATTGCCCAAACTATATTATACTGACATTATCCCTATTCAGATTTGCAGTGCAGCAGCTGTAACAGTGAACCATCTTGGTAGGTGGTTCACTGTCTATAACTAGTTTGAAATGTAGGCCACCGACAGTGATGGGATGTCATCTTCTATTCAGGTGTTTGTAACTAACGCTACTTTCACACTCGCGTTTGGTGCGGATTTATCATGGATCTGCACAGACGGATCCGTTCAGATAATACAACCGTCTGCATCCGTTCAGAACGGATCCGTTTGTATTATCTTTAACATAGTCAAGATGAATCCGTCTTGAACACCATTAAAAGTCAATGGAGGACGGATCCGTTTTCTATTGTGCCAGATTGTGTCATAGAAAACGGATCCGTCCCCATTGACTTACATTGTCAGGGTCCGTTTGTCTCAGTTTCATCAGACGACACACCAAAACGCTGCAGGCAGCATTTTGGTGTCCGCCTCCAGAGCAGAATGGAGACGGAACGGAGGCAAATTGATGCATTCTGAGCGGATCCTTTTCCATTCAGAATGCATTAGGGCAAAACTGATCCGTTTTGGACCGCTTGTGAGAGCCCTGAACGGATCTCACAAACGGAAAGTCAAAACGCCAGTGTGAAAGTAGCCTAAAAAGCAGCTTCTATGCAAAATGATTATTGGACTATCCTTGAATGAGTCCATACGGGTCTGGTATCATCCTCCCTCCCTTCAACAAAACTGCTAATGGTCCATTCAGACGTCCGTGTGTGTTTTGCAGATCCACGGATCTGCAAAACACGGACATCGGCGATGTGCGTTCCGCATTTTGCGGACCGCACATCGCCGGCACTTAATAGAAAATGCCTAATCTTGTCCGCAATTGTGCACAAGAATAGGACATGTTCTTTTTTTTTCGGGAACGTAATTGCGGACCCAGAAGTGGGGATCCGCAATTCCGGATCTGGGCAGCACATCGTGCGGCCCCATCGAAATGAATGGGTCTGCAATTCCGTTCCGCAAAATGCGGAACAGGATTGCGGACGTGTGAATGGAGCCTTACTGTTCACTGATGCAGCACTGAAATGTTCCTGTCCAATCATCTTCCAGTTTATGAAGAAATTGACAGCTACTTATTACCAGTTGGGCTGGATCTCCAGACTGTGACACTGTCCAATCAATACTGACAGTGTCACGCTTTTTAGAGACACACTCCTTTGACAAGGCGATTGGTAATGCCCAGTTTTCAACTTATTCAGAAATTTCTAGAAGGAATAGGACAATGCAAATGTATGAGAAAAGATGCTCAAAAACAGTGATTTCATAGGGAATACAGGTAGTAAAGGGGTTTTCCCAACTCAGACATTGGTAGCCTATAATTAGGATATTCCATCAATGTCAGATAGGTGAAGGTCCCACCTCTGGAACCCACTCCAATCTCCAGAAGGGGACCCCCGAAGTGAAGGACAGAGCACACTGTGCATGCGTGGTATATTGTGCATTCACTGCCATAGGTGTGCCGAAAATAGGTAAACAGCCGTGATCGGCTCATTTTGGAAGTGCCATAGCTGTGAATGGGGAGTTGACTCGGGACCCTGTTTTGGAGATACAGTCGGAGCAAGTCTCAGAGGCGGGACCTGAATCTGTTTGACATTGATGGAATATCCCTCCAATGTGTTCGATGAAAATACCTCTTCAACTAAGGCCCCCTTCACATATGTGCGGTGATCCTGTGCAGTTCCCCTCTGGTGTGAATTAGAAAATACTGGGGGGAACTGAAGCCAGAACTTATTCCATAGTTTTCTACGGGATCATTCTCATATATCCGGTGCATCAGTTGTGATGCCGGATGCCAAATAGTGCTGCATGCTCAGTTTCAGCGGATAGATGCTAGATCTGTGCACTGAAGTACAGTACACGTGTATCAGTTGTGTCCATCTTAACTTTGATGTTTGGGAGGTTGAAAACCTATTAGTGGTTAGTGTTGGGCGCAAATATACGAATAGCAAATTTTTATCGCGAATATCGGCACTTCGAGAATATATAGAATATAGCGCTATATATTCGTAAAATCTTTTTTTTTTTTAACATTACACATCAGGTGATTATCCCTCCCTTCTTCTAGCTTGTGGGCCAATGAAAAGGCTTTGTCACAGCTTAGCAACATCCCTAGCAACCAATAGAAAAGTTGCTTACCCCTTACTATTGCCGAAAATTCGCAAGCTCAAATATATTGGAGCACTCTATCTGCATTTAAAGCTATTCTAATGTTCTGCCGTGCCAACCATTTTCTCCTGTCTCAGGAAACTTATACCAGCTTGAAAAATTTTAATTTCGCGTGCATTCTGCGAATATTATATTGCCGATTTTTGCAATAAAGAATTTAATCTGGAATTCATGAATATATGACAAATATTCTACAAAATATTGTGAATTCGAATATTGCGCCTGCCGCTCATCACTATTAGTGGTCTCACTATTTTTTTTTTCAAAGATTTTTATTATACAGTCTTAATTTGGTGAGCAGTATGAGACTGCACATTTATGATTAGTGTATCAGAAATTGCCCTAGTAGTCCTCTCTGCAGGAGATTATAAGATGACCTATTAAGGGTACCGGGGTAGACTATGTAGAATGATCAAGGAATGCACAAACTGTACCTGGGGTCGAGTACTGTTTGAGTCTGAACATACCATTAGTCATGATAATTTAGGTTCCTCAAAACCTTGGAATACAATTCACCTAATGCAGAGATGTCCAGTAAATTTGGCTTGTTTCATGTGTATTGAGTTGCTGCATCATGATTTGCATTTCAACCACATCTTTACGGGAAAGGGGCTGATATAGATATTAAATATGGAAATGAGACAGAGTATCTGCATGAATAGGAAGCAACAGATCTTTATCCACAATGTCTTCATACTTTTCCTCTGTGAAATGATGGAGAATAGAAAGTCTATGTCAGATCTTCCTTCACCACCCTGAATCGAAACTATGGCTGGAACTTAACCATCCTTATATTGCTGTGCTTAACAGATCTTTCTATTGCTTGAAATAGAAAAGTATTCTTTCTCTGTGTCTTAGGCTTGAATGATTTAGACAGAACTTAGCAATTTCATTAGTCAACTAGCTGCTTGATTGTGTCTTCTCTACAGCAGATCATTAAAAAGTGTGTGTAATTACTAGTGCCATCAAGCATCTCAATGACTATCGTTCCTGTGGACTTTTTCCAGGTTGTTTATCATTCATCTCCTACCAGTTAGGTAACAGTAATAGGAGCCACTGCAGTGTTAAATCAATGGCAAGTTTGTGATGGTGGGAGAAGATCTCTCAGAGGAAGTGAAGAAGTCCCGATCTCTACCTTATTACCTGAATGGTATTAATCAACTGTCCATTACTTTGTTTCCTCTGTTATATCATTTTTTTAGCTATTTCCTTTGTCCTTCCTTCGTCTATCATCTATCTATCTATCTCGCTAATCTATCCATCCATCCATCCATCCATCCATCCAATTAATAGCACTTTTCTTTAACTTTCATGGAATTGCTGTTTATGTAACGGAATTTAAATCATTTACCTGCTGGTATAGGGCTCCCATTATTTAAAAAAAAATGTGAATCTCTGCAGCTCGGATTGTTGTTGGAAAAGAAATGGATTTGCACCTTCATATTTAGCTTATATGTTCGGAAATAACTCCCCTCTGGAATGCAGTTTGCAGTGGAAAAAAAAAAGATTTGTTGCCAAACCATCTCCCCTAGACGAGAAACTATACTTTTCTTGTTACTGGCTCCTGACATTAAAGCATCAAAACAGAGTCTAATAATACGGCTTGTTCATGCTCCAAGTTAGTTAATCTATTAAAATGGAGAGCAACAACCCTTCCCTATAACTTTTTTGTAGTTATGTCTATGGCATTGTATAAGGGGACATTTTTTGCAGGTCAATCCGTAGTTATTTAGACCATTTTGGAGTATGTGTGCCTTTTTGATCCATTTTTATAAAAAAAAAAATTTAACTTACAAATATAACATAAAATCAGCCATTTTGATATTTTTTCCCATTGCGGTGTTCGCCGTATGAGATAAAGATATTTTATTAGTACGGACATTTTGCGATCTCGTGATGACTATAATTTTTTATTGTTTATTTTTATGGAGAAATAGGCTGCACTCTTAAATCATTGCAGTCTATGGAAAAGCAATCGAACAAACGTATGTAAAAGACATAAAAAATGTGTGGAACAAAAGGTTTTAATTTTTTTTAAATATATATATATATACACTGCTCAAAAAAATAAAGGGAACACAAAAATAACACATCCTAGATCTGAATTAATTAAATATTCTTCTGAAATACTTTGTTCTTTACATAGTTGAATGTGCTGAGAACAAAATCACACAAAAATAAAAAAATGGAAATCTAATTTTTCAACCCATGGAGGTCTGGATTTGGAGTCACACTCAAAATTAAAGTGGAAGGGGGGGCGGAGCTAGCGCCGGACTGAGATGGCAGCTTGATCCGGAGCTCTGCTCTACAGACCGTCCTATGCACTAGCTATCTTTAGCGAAAAATCTACAAAATGGTAAAAATCGGGAACCCCAAAGCCGGGGAGCACCCCAATACCAATAAAAATCAGATCGCAGGGGGTGATATGGAAAAGTTCCTGAAGAAAGCGGCCGTTTCATATGTGGCTCGCGACTCCAAAATGGCGCCCGCTCAGTCTCAAAGGGCTAGATCGGAAGAAGAGAGTGATGGTGAAGAACCGCAAGGTAAGGGGTCCCTCCCTATTACCAGAAATTACTTAAAAAACACCTTGGGTAAAGCCCTTGAACCCCTGTTGAGCGAAGTTGCAGCCATGCGCCAAGACATGCGCCATATAGGGGATAGAGTGGAAGCCCTTGAGAATCAGCAAGTACAGATCACAGATCACCAGAGGGCCACCTCCAACTCGCTCCAGAAATGTGGGACCTACCTGAACCAGTTACAAAACGCCTTAGAAGATCAAGAAAATAGAGGCCGAAGAAACAACCTGCGCATAAGAGGGATCCCTGAAGCGTTACTTCCTGGTGACATCCCGGCTGCAGTAATCTCTTTGTGCAAATCGCTCCTAGGCCCAGATTTCACTTCAGAGATCGTGTTGGAAAGGGCACATAGGGCACTGCGCCCAAAACCCAAGGCGGAGGAACCCCCAAGAGATATCATTTGCAAGTTTTTAAACTTTCAAGTAAAATCCGCTGTACAAGAAGCCGCTAGAAATAAACAAGATCTGTTATTTGAAGGGGCCCAGATCGCAATATACCAAGATTTAGCCCCTTCCACTTTAAGAAAACGAAAATTCCTCAAGCCTCTGACAGATTGGCTAAGAGCAAACAGGATCCTATATAAATGGAACTTTCCATTTGGACTTTCCTTTCTTCAAGGAGGCCGTCGCATTAATATTACTGCTTTTGCTGACCTGGATGCTGTGTACGACCACCTGCAAATTCCACCAATGCAGATAGAAAATTGGGACTTATTCCAAGACCTCGGTGCTCTCCCTGAAGTCCCTTCCGTGGAAGCTTTCACCTTACAGCATACCCCAAAGATCCACAAGACGGGGAAGAGAGGTCGACAACTTACTCCAAAGAGACTGTCTCAAGATTAACCCGGGATCCATTCTGATACAAGTCTCCATCACAGAGACAGTATTTTTCTTTTCTTTTTCTTTTTCTTTTTCCTCTCCTTGTTCCTTTTCTTTATCCTTTCATTGCTATTACAGCTCTGGTCTCACCTGGATTCATCCAGATAATCTGCTTTATCTTAATATGGGGACTTTCGATAAAGTCTACCCATATAGCTTTATTTACTGCTAGTGAAACCAGGAATGAGACCAGCTTGTTAGGATACTACTTTTATGCCTAATATTATATTATATGCTTCACCTGTCTAACCTCTTCCCCCACTCCCCCCTATTCTATTGTCCATTCTTCTTATTACTTCTTGAGGAGGGCTTTAATAGCTTCTCCCCTTCACTGAATTCCCGATGATAGTTTAAATTAACATCAGTTTTTCACCTGATTGCAATTTAAGTGCAAAACGGTATGTTAACCGGTCACTGACCAACCTTTCCCCCATGCTTTATACCAGTGGGTCACCCCGCAGACTGGTTGTTCTTTTGGTTTTATGTTATGTTCTCACTTTTTCCCTTTCCCCTTTGTTTAGTTCTAGGTACCTGATACACATATACTTGAACATGGTGGGAGACGGACGGGACTTGAGAGATCCGGCTTCTCTCCTGGATGGAGTGGAGACGCCTGAAACCGTGAGTTTCCTCTCCTGGGGGACCAGCACACCTAGCATCACTCTAGCCACAATAACCCACATCCATGGCTGATATACACATAGCTTCATATAATGTAAAGGGTTTCAATTCACCCTCTAAAAGAAGCCAGATCTTCTCTATATTACGCAAAGAGGGCTCGGATGTGCTGCTTCTCCAGGAGACGCATTTCAGGTTCAACCATTATCCCAATATGGAATTCTCCCACTACCCACTCTGGTTCCACTGTGGGGGGTGCTCTGCCTCATCCGGGGGAGTAAGTATAGGATTTAAAAGGAAAATTCCCTTCAAATATATCGACCAATTGCTGGACCCAGAGGGTAGATTCATTATGGTCAAAGGGAATATAGGGATTCAAAAGTATACCTTCATAAACTTATATGTACCAAACACTAAGCAAGCCGCATGGCTTTCTTCCATATCCCCATTAATAATGTCATTTAAGGAAGGTATTGTGGTTTTGGGTGGGGACCTAAATATAGCCCTTGACCCCCAATTGGATTCATCAACACACAAAACCTCCCACTCCAAGCGCTCCCTAAAATTTATCAGAAATACCCTATGGGATCTCCATTTGATAGATGTTTGGCGTACCCATAATCCCAACACCCTAGACTTTACATTCTACTCCCACCTACACAACAGCTACCACCGCATAGATTACCTTTTTATCTCAAAAGAGCATCTCCAACTATGCCAGTCGGCCAAGATCGGTTCGATACATCTGTCGGATCATGCTCCAATCTTTATAAAGGTGTTCTCTCCTACCCACAAACCTAGAAACTTTAACTGGCGACTCAATGAGTTTATCCTCGGGAACTCAGATTCCATAAAGAAAATTGGGTTACTTTTGGAAGAATACTTTGCCTTGAATTCTCTGCCGGAACTTTCACCACAAACCATATGGGACGCCCACAAACCCTTCATAAGGGGCGAGTTTATTAGCCTAGGGTCGCATCTTAAAAAAACTAGAGAAAGTAACATTAATAACCTCCTATCTAAAATAAACAAGCTGGAATCTACCCACAAGAATACCCACTCGGAATTCCAATTACAAGAGCTTTCTAAAACAAGAGCTGAATTAAAAGCCCTAATGCAAACCAATTCGGCTAAGTATTACCTTAACTCTCAATACAAGTTCTTCGCACATGGGGACAAAGCCACCAAATTCCTCATAAATAGAATAAAAGCTAGAAGAGCTGACAATTACATTCACCAATTGTCCTCCCCTACGGGCGATCCGGTATTTGCTTCATCTAAGATAGCTAAACAATTCAGGGACTTTTATGAAAACCTATATAACCTCCCAACCTCCATCCCCTTAGCATCTCACCCCTCACTAGTCGATACATTTCTCAACTCAACGTCCTGTCCGACTTTATCTGTCAAACAAAAAGAATCGCTGGAAGCTCCATTCACCATGGATGAAATAAACATAGCCTTGGCCCAAATGCCGCAAGGAAAAAGCCCAGGTCCAGATGGACTCCCTGCGTTCTATTATAAAACTTTCAAAAAACATCTTCTACCCCACCTATTGAAGGTATGCAACCAATCTATGCAAGGTATCCCATTATCAAGAGATATGGTGTCTGCCCACATAGCCCTGATTCCAAAAGAGGGGAAAGACCCTAAGATATGCGCAAACTACAGGCCAATATCCCTCCTAAATACTGACCTTAAAATCTTAGCGAAATTGCTGGCCAATCGCCTAGCTGTCCTTCTCCCTCAGCTGGTACATATGGATCAGGTAGGCTTTGTGCGTAATAGGGAAGGTAGAGACAATACTACTAGAGTTATTAATGCTTTATGTTTTGCCAGACATACCTCTACTCCTCTTGTTCTTCTCAGCACTGACGCTGAAAAAGCGTTCGATCGCATAAATTGGAATTACTTGCGACATGTCTTAGCATTCTTCGGCCTGCCTGATCCATATGTCAAGGCTGTATTTGCTCCTTCCCCCTTCCGAATCCAAAATGGAACCCGTCAAGGTTGTCCCCTTTCCCCCCTCTTATTCATTTTAGCAATGGAGCCGCTTCTATCTAGACTTAGAATAGATCCCGAGATTAAAGGTATATTCCTAGGGGGTAGATCCCACAAAATTGCGGCATTTGCAGATGATGTTATGATAATGACTTCCAACCCCAATACCTCCCTCCCCATTATTCAGGAACACCTAAAGAATTATAGCATAGTGTCAGATTTTAAGATCAATGAGAGCAAGTCCACTATCATTAGTATAGGAATTACACCGCAGCGTAGACTTTCCTTAATGAAAAACTCCCCTTTCAATTGGTCTTCACCTACCATTACTTACCTAGGGGTGAAACTTAGTCCTTCTATCTCAGACTTGTATACACTAAACTACATTCCCTTAAAGACCGCATTATTTACAGCCCTAGACAAACTCGCCAAATCAGCTCCAACCCTTTCATGGTTTGGAAGAAAAAACATCTTATCTGCTCTTATTATTCCACGCCTCACATACCTCCAACAGGTTCTCCCAATCCCCATCCCTAGATCATACTACTCTGCCTTAAAGCAAAGATTTAGAACCTTCATATGGAATGGTAAAAAAGCGAGACTTGCCTACTCTCTCCTATCCCGGTCACGTTCATCGGGCGGAATAGGGCTCCCAGATCCGGAACTATACGGAAAAGCTATACTTATGTCACGTGTTATTGACTGGCTGAGAAGCACAGACAGCAAATCTTGGGTGGCCATGGAACAAAGTATTATTGGAATGCCAACTCGAGCTTTATGCCTGGGCCATCCCTCTCCCCCCCCAACAAACCTACAACCTTACCCAATTATTAAAGCCACAGTTGAAGCCTGGAAGTGGTGGAATCTTAATCATTGCTCTATTCCCTTCCCTTCTCCTCTGGTCACAGTTAGTGATATCCTTGGCTCATCCTCCAGCGGTCCTAGATATTCCTCCTCTAGCTCAATTAGCTCCTCTTCCACACCAATCTCCCATCTCCTGGAACCACAGGGATTAGTGCCAACGAATGACACCATCAGAAGTATCCTAAATCCACAACCATGTGATTTCAACCTCATCCCACTTGTCAAATCATTTGTTCATAAAAGTAACATGAATGGTGAACTCCTTCGCCCCCTCACATGGCTTGAAGCTTTAATAATTAACCCCATTCCCCCTAAAAAACCTATCTCCCTAATATATAACAAACTCAGAACCCCTCCATTAACTATAAAACCAGCATTTATCCGCTCCTGGGAACTAGAAACTGGCGTGGATCTCCCTCTCCAAATGTTACCTACGTTATTTGAAATTCCACACAAGTCATCTAGATGTGTTAGAATTCAGGAGAACGGATATAAGATCCTTTCGCAGTGGTACATTACCCCAATCAAGTCCTCACACTTTACTAGACCCACTTCCAAGTTATGTTGGAGATGTCAAAGTGAGTTAGGCACCTTTTTACACATTTGGTGGGCATGTCCAGCTATCAACAAATGGTGGACAGAAATCTTTCGGATTTGCAATCAAATATGCTCCTCCAATATAGCCATCTCCCCATATGGAGCACTGCTTACCTTCTTCAACAACAAAACATCATTGCCCCCCTCCTACCTTTTTAAGCAGCTCTTGATAGCAGCCCGTCTTCTGGTTCCTAAGCATTGGCTACAAACTAGCCTTCCCACACTAGAGCAATGGAGACTCAAAGTGGACCAAATCCACCGTTTTGAGGAAATGGCCTCTTGGGAGTCACGGTCCCATTTAACCCACCTAAAAAAATGGGCCCCCTGGACTAAATACAGATTTCAACAGCATTAACTATCCCTAATCAACCCTCTGACCACCTTATGGATTATTATATCTAAGCTTTATGAGCTATGCCGACGGAATGGGAGCAGGGTTGGAGGGATGGGATCGAGATTGAGAAATAGAGCTTGGGTATTTTCAACCCCCACCTTCATCCCCAATCCCTAAGCGAACTATGTACACAATACAGGGTCTGAGAGTGTATATCCTGTCACTGAGACAGGCTAGACTACAGGGGTTTTCCCCTCTACGGCCCTAGTCTATTGTCTATTGTCTATAACCCATATATACTGAATATCTCCTGTATCTCTCTGCAAGGTTCCTTTTCCTTAATCTTCCATGAAATATAACAATGCTCATGTATGATTTTGTGTATGGTACCGATTCACACCACTGTTTGGTGTAATGTTACACTGTAAACTTTCTTATGTGCTAAATAAAAATTTTAAAATTAAAAAAAAAAAAAAAAAAAAAAAAAAAAAAAAATTAAAGTGGAAAAACACACTACAGGCTGATCCAACTTTGATGTAATGTCCTTAAAACAAGTCAAAATGAGGCTCAGTAGTGTGTGTGGCCTCCACGTGCCTGTATGACCTCCCTACAACGCCTGTGCATGCTCCTGATGAGGTGGCGGACGGTCTCCTGAGGGATCTCCTCCCAGACCTAGACTAAAGCATCTGCCAACTCCTGGACAGTCTGTGGTTCAACATGACGTTTGTGGATAGAGCGAGACATGATGTCCCAGATGTGCTCAATTGGATTCAGGTCTGGGGAACGGGCGGGCCAGTCCATAGCATCAATGCCTTCGTCTTGCAGGAACTGCTGACACACTCCAGCCACATGAGGTCTAGCATTGTCTTGCATTAGGAGGAACCCAGGGCCAACCGCACCAGCATATGGTCTCACAAGGGGTCTGAGGATCTCATCTCGGTACCTAATGGCAGTCAGGCTACCTCTGGCGAGCACATGGAGGACTGTGCGGCCCTCCAAAGAAATGCCACCCCACACCATTACTGACCCAATGCCAAACCGGTCATGCTAGAGGATGTTGTAGGCAGCAGAATGTTCTCCACGGCGTCTCAAGACTCTGTCACGTCTGTCACATGTGCTCAGTGTGAACCTGCTTTCATCTGTGAAGAGCACAGGGCGCCAGTGGCGAATTTGCCAATCTTGGTGTTCTCTGGCAAATGCCAAACGTCCTGCACGGTGTTGGGCTGTAAGCAGAACCCCCACCTGTGGACGTCGGGCCCTCATATCACCCTCATGGAGTCTGTTTCTGACCGTTTGAGCAGACACATGCACATTTGTGGCCTGCTGGAGGTCATTTTGCAGGGCTCTGGCAGTGCTCCTCCTGTTCCTCCTTGCACAAAGGCGGAGGTAGCGGTCCTGCTGCTGGGTTGTTGCCCTCCTACTGCCTCCTCCACGTCTCCTGATGTACTGGCCTGTCTCCTGGTAGCACCTCCATGCTCTGGACACTACGCTGACAGACACAGCAAACCTTCTTGCCACAGCTCACATTGATGTGCCATCCTGGATAAGCTGCACTACCTGAGCCACTTGTGTGGGTTGTAGACTCCGTCTCATGCTACCACTAGAGTGAAAGCACCGCCAGCATTCAAAAGTGACCAAAACAGCCAGGAAGCATAGGAACTGAGAAGTGGTCTGTGATCACCACCTGCAGAACCACTCCTTTATTGGGGGTGTCTTGCTAATTGCCTATAATTTCCACCTGTTGTCTATCCCATTTGTACAACAGCATGTGAAATTGATTGTCACTCAGTGTTGCTTCCTAAGTGGACAGTTTGATTTCACAGAAGTGTGATTGACTTGGAGTTACATTGTGTTGTTTAAGTGTTCCCTTTATTTTTTTGAGCAGTGTATATATATATATATATATATATATATATATACATATACATATATATATATATATATATATATATATATAAAATTAAAACCTTTTTTTCCACACATTTTTTATGTCTTTTACATAAGTTTGTTTGATTGCTTTTCCCATAGACTGCAATGATTTAAGAGTGCAGCCTATGGGAGTTTCAATATGTTTCTATGGAGCCCTTCCACTGTCTGCTAGAGTTGTAAAAATGGTTGGTTGTACAGGCTTATTATGGGTGAATTCATAGTACTGAAGCACATTAGTGTGCAAAAGTCTCCTCTGCCTTTCAAAGCAACATTAGCACTAGATTTATTCAGTCAGCGCTTCATAGATTTGGTTTCCATAAAATGTGGAGATCTTTATAGATGCAAAAGAGGACCGACTCCATATCAATCGCTGAGGTTTTGGAATGAGGCATGTGATACTTGGGTGCCTGTTCAAATGCTTGTAAATGTGTCATGTATATTTATTATCAGATTTTTATTCATTTTGAAATACTGGTTGATTTTTTTCTTGTTTACATTGATTATAAGAAAAAGAAAAGATCTATGTCTATTGATTTTTAGTGTACAGTCCTAACCAAACTGTAGCTGCAGTGTTACTGTGGTTTAATAAAGCTATGAACATGAATCGAGGGTGAACACTCCATATTTGAAGCCTTTGTGCCTGCACAGGGATCCTGTAAGCAAAGGCACGCATCACCATCTTAAAAAGAAAATTACAGTGGCGTATCCTCAATGGAGGCAGATCATGCAACTGCTACGAGAAAGGCAGAGGTGAACTCCTTCTCTACCAGATGGAAAAACCCTACATTTTCATGCAGCTACCGCTGGGAGGAGATCAGTGCAAACAGATTATTACAGCTTCCTTTTCAGTCAATGTAACTGCATAAATTCCTGTGCACTGAGCTCCCTCTAGTGGTGGCTGCAGGAAGACAGTTTTGTAATAGAAGGGAAGCAGAACAGAAGCTTTATTACTGTATTTATGCCAGTTTTCTGGGGTTGTGAAATATGGTGTTCAAAATGCCATTTTATGAAGTACCTGTTCCACTTTTTCTGACATAGAAGTTGGATAAAGTGGTTGAGGCCAGGTGTCATTTATATTATTACATTTTTAATTAAAAATTCTTATGAATAATAATAATGATGATAATAATAATAATAATAATAATAATAATAATAATAATTAGAGATGAGTGAATCGAATCCCATGAAGTGAAATTCGATCTGTATAAATTTGATTCGCCTCAAAGCCGTATTTCCTCATGCTTCGTGTTAGCGAATGGATTTAACCTGAAATAGTGTAAAAAACAAAAAAAAATCATACTTAACTCCTCCATTTGCTCGCGAAGGGCCGCCAGCCTCCATTTTGATTGAAGATCTTGGCTGAAATCCCGGGCTTGGTGACATATTACGTATTACGTGGTGATAGCGCCGCGCGAGATTTCGCTCCGGATCTTCAAGCAAGATGGGTGTGGCCGGCCAGTCGCGAGCAAATGGAGGAGGTAGGTTTGATGACATTATTTTTTTATGTTAATTTTTACACTGTTTTCACTGTTCATGTATGAACGCGGCATCTTAGGGGTGCAATGACGGGGGGCGGCGCTATCGCTGCTCCCTGTCATTGCACCAGCTACTTACAAAAAAATGCGCTTCGTGACAAAGTTATTTTGAAGATTTTTATTTTTTTATTTGGCGAATCAGCTGTATTTAACTTTTCATGAATTCGCTCATCTCTAATAATATTATGTAAACTAAACAGAAATCGTAAGCATTACACTTTGGATTCTCCATTGCCTGGAAGTGCTAGATGCACTCCTTGCTATGAAGCTTTATAAGATCTGTGTATGCCCTTTGAGTGATTCCTACAGTCTAATTGATTGCATGTAGAAGAGATTTGCACATACGTTAAAGTTGCTCTTTGCCAATTTCTTCTTTTCTTTTTTTCTTTTTTTGCACTGGGTCCTAATATTGTCTATGTCCAAACTGGACGTGAATGTTACTGCTTTCTTCTGCAAACAGCATGACTCCTGTTCATAGGTCGTGTCTGGTATTGCAGCTGAACTCTGAAGTGAATGGGGCTAAGTTGTGATACCACACACAAGCTGTGTGGCACTGTTTTTTAAGGAAATTAGACATGTCTTTCGAACCCTGGGCAACCCTTTCAAGGGGCTTTCCATAACTTTACTAGTGATCAACTGTCATCAGGATAGGCATATAATATCCGATCGGTGGGGGTCCAACAAACTGTTCTGCTGTAGCTCCTGCTCCAGAAGTCGATGTCTGAACCTCACAGCTCCACACATTGTTTAGTGGATGGAGCTGCTTACTATAGCTCTTCTCTCATTCAAGTGAATTGGAGCAACGCTGCTGTAGCAAGCTTTGTCCTTTGCACAATAGACGGAGCTGTGTAGTTCTGCCGCTGATGTCCGGAACCAGATCTACTCTAAAACAGCTGTGTAAGGCGTTGGACTCCTGTTAATCAGTCCATCACTAATAAAATCCTGGAAAACCCATTTATGGATTTTTCTTTTAGTTGAGAAAGGCTAGACACAAATTGATGGTAATTCTATCATCAGGCATAAGTGCAGGAGTTGTACTGTAAAGGGTTACTATGAATACAGAATGACAAGATCTTATATTGCATACATGAAGTCAGCTTGGGTTTTACAAACCCCTGATTCTGTATAATTTGATCATTTGCGCAGGTATAGGCTATCATAAGATATTGAAGTGTGCATTCCTTATCAGACAGCAGAATCAGCTGTGGGATAGAGAAAGTGAAGCGATCAGATGACTTCAGAATCATTATCAACCACAAATCACATACCGACTCACTTTGAAAAACATGTCAACCTTACAGTTTAATGGATAGACACTAGACTGTTAGAAGGCAGATAACACAGAAAACCGTTCAACCTCTTATATTCCAATATTTCTGCAATTAATAGCAATTTGATGTTTGCCAGCATATATTTAGTGGTGTTCGATGATGACAAGGCACAGACACACCAGTATTTGATTTTACTTTCGTGTTCCATCAAACCAAGATTTCATGGAGAACCCTGGCTCCTCGCCTCCTCCTTCTTTCCCCTTAAGACAGGAAAGATTAAGTTAAGCTTATGTTCCTTTCCAAAATGCTGCAGCTGTCACCATGCCGATCCTAAGCTCTGGCCATCATCCCTGCCTCAATGCTCACTTTCCTTCAGCTCTCTGGAATATGTGGTTTATTCACTTCTGAAGCCAGCTGGCAATGCCAGAGGTTATTTTTTTTAAAATATTAATAAGACGGGCTCTGAAATATACCTCCAGTTTACAATATTTTCACTCCAGTTTACAATATTTTCTCATAAAGGGGGAAGACTGAGGAGATGAGCCATGTTATACCACCTTTATGTATCATATAAGGCATACAGATATACTGTACCCATATCAAAATATTATTATAGCATAGAAAAGAAACAGTAACATGACAAATTCGTCTTTGCTACATCTGTGCAGCTTTGAATTAGATTTGTCCACTAGAGAAAATGACCCTAGGGCTTATTTTCTATCTATGCATTTCCAATTTTAATTTAATATCATCATCAAGATCTAATAAACATCTAAGAACTAGACCTACTGACCTGTGATTGGCTCCAACGTCACCTTTAAATTGCATTGCCTTCTTCTAGAACTTTAGGACCCATTGTTGTGTTAGAATCTAGGGCTGCTGGCAGAACCTTTAGAACTCTGGTGTACCAGTCCAGTTCTTCATAGAACCAAAATTGTTGAGTATACAATATGTGTTGCTAACATAGACTACTCTTGGGGTAGCAACCTGAGAATTCACCCTATTGAGGGCTAAGGCCAAACATCTCACAATTCCTTAGACTCTGTTCCGTGCTTTATCCCCAAGCCAGTTCCATTTGTGGCCCAGAGCTACAGTAGGCCTATCCAGTACCTGTGTTTTTAATAGGTTTGTCAAGCAGAAAGTCGATCTCAAATTGCTAATCCTTAGCACAGGGTACAATCATTGACCATTTTATATATGATTCCATGAGACCTCCAGAGAGAGATCTGATATTTGCATTGTACTGTATGTCCACTATCAGTAATAGAGTGGCTTGTGTTTAAAAGTCCTGCAGTTTAATATGTTCTAATTGAGCACATGGAAAATAATTATCCCACAACTCTTTTAAGCCATTCTTCTTTCCATATAAAAAACATACAAAAGTGTTTACCGTGTGGCCTAAACATAAAAGAAGCAGCAATTTTATGCCCTCAACAAATAAATATTGGACCTAAAGGTTTAATTTCTTAAACCAAGTTAGGCCATGTTCACATCATATTTGTGATTTCTGGAAACATTACGGCAAGAAATGCTTTCGACGGACATGCTAAGCGTGTCCATAGAGTTCCAGTATGTCGACAAAGGCCAAAAGAGTTTTTTTTTTTGTTTGGCCTCTCTCAGGCTGGTACATTTTGTGACTCAATAGCTTAGTAGCCTATGCTACAGTATTCCATGCAGTGGTATAAAGTAAAAAGGTATATCATGTGGTATGACTTTCTTTTAAACATGGGAGCCTATGGGTAATGGATGCTACTGTATGCCATTCATCATAGGACTCAATGAGATTTATAAGTTTGGAGGTTTTCTTTTTAATTTGATGTGAAATTGTCTTGAAAAGCATACATTAAAAGTAGAGATAAGCAACTTTCTTAAAATTCAATTTGTGCCTGATTTGGCCAGATTGGCGGTCCAATTGGATTTAGGTTTAAATAAATTTGACTCAAATCAAAAGTGCTCTAATTGCCTGGAAAAGTCACTTTCCTCTCCTTACTCCTTCCTTTCACTATCCCGTTCAAATCACACAGAATTCAGATTATTTACAACAAATTTTTGAAAAATGTGTGTAGATTTTTAGGATCAATTCACTCATCTCTAATTGAAAGATACTGTACATAATTGCTTGCAATGTCCCTAGGTTATAAGTGTATTCTTGCTGTGTATACTGTAGGTCTTTAACAGAAAAATAAGCTTGGTTTAATTATTAAATAATGTACTAGTCTAGACCCATTGCTTTTATTCTGAGCTTGTGACGGAATTCTAGCTCATCTTCTCTGCCTCTTGGTTGTTTTCTCAGTTGTCCCTCATGCGTGAGTGTTTCAGTCTATTATCTGAAGCGTTGTCATCCATAAAGCATCACGCCTGTCAGACTCTTAACTTTCCCATCGGAAAGGATGTGAATATTGCTTCGGTATAATATGAGTTTTCAGACTCACCAAGCCTTCTGCTGCTGAGGCACTCTTCTGCTGACACTGCATCCACACCAACCGCTTTCAAACTTAGGCTGGCGTCTCATAAATCTTTACCATTTGACTATGTGAACAGCTATATCCCGGCAGAAAACTCACAGAATATCTGTAAATGGGCCTTATTCTCACATGAACGAAAGACACAATAAAATTTTGGAGGCTTGATAAGCAGAAGTGAGACATTTACCGACATGCTGTATGAACGTGATAACTTTTTTCCTCTTTTGTATAATAATATAAACTAGCTACCCACCACCTGTCGATGAAGTTTCTTCTCTGCCACAAATTGCGAGGGGAATTGATTTTTCATCTTTTATAGTTGCGCAGCTGGCAGTGCAATTTTCTTCCTGTCACCCGGGTATTTGATGGGAGGAGTGTGACCTATGCATGGGGACGTTAATGCAATCTTGGAAAATGAGCAAAGGCAGATAAAGGCTCATGTCCTGATAGAGAGGCAGGTCAATTTAGTGTATGAGGCTCCAGCAATCTTCACTCAGAGATACCAGTGACAGAACTGAACTAGAGAAATAGTACATGCCAACTATTTCAATAATGACCAAGTATTTTAACCCCTCTATGTCTTTGCATATTGAATAGTTTAATGCAAACCCACACTTTCAGAATAAGCGGTGCTGTGTGTATACACGAGTGGCAGCACTATATCTGATCATTATACAACTTGCTTCTCTTTTTTGGCTCTATTTCTAATCATCAGTATAGAAAATGGGCGGAGATTATAAAGCTCCAAGACTACATTAGGAGAAAACAATATACAGTATATTTTGCTTCATAAATCTATCTCTCCCGCAAAATTAGTGTCATATAAGACATGCAAACAGTATTGATGTGAATAAAAGACTTTGAGTAAGATAAAAATTCACATTTAGCTTCTTTAGCCTCTATGGGTGTTTCTCTTCTCTCTTTTTCTGTTCATCTTTTTCCTCCCCGATCCCCTCTCTATAGACTTCTATGAACAGCATGACTGTGAGTGTGTCTCTCCTTCTCTTCTCCTGGATCCCCTCCTGTCTCCATAGACCTCTACAGAGAGCATGTAATTTGATCCTTAAGTGAGAGGAAACTCCATCTTGAGAGACCACTATGGATTCATCGGAGAGTCCAGAGTTAGGGAAATAAGTGAAGCAGTTTAGAAAGGAGGGAAGACAATAAGTGGAGAAAGAAGCATTTTTCTCAGATATTACAAAGTTTCTTATATTTGCATGCAGTATTGATTTATGCAAAGTGTGTTGAAAGTGCAGATACTAGTTAAGTTTATTGTATTTGGTACTCTACCTCACAAGAGCTGAGTACACAATCTGTAGATGTAAGAACTAAGAATACATTTTTCATGGGTAAAATATTGGTTAAGATTGGCTGTAAATTATACACATTTAAAATGGCCTACGATGAGCCATAGAGAACCACAAGGTCCTACACTGTGCCCATTTTCATTTGTCATTTTTATTATAACAAAAACAAAGACAGGTGCACACTGCGGTCTTACTGGTGCAAAATTAAGAGATTAGCCACATATCCTACTTGGAGGACATGTCTGAGCCCGAGCACCGCGCCAAGGTTTCTCAAGTAGCTCGGGACCTAACGCTAAAACCTACCTGTGCCGTATGTGCAATTACAGGAGCGCAAGGTCTGACTCAATGCAATCTCCCAGTAACCACCTCTAGCATGTGACCATGCATACAATGGGTGGAGGCAGAGAGCTCTGAGCCCCAACCAAGACTGGCTGATATAGCCCGGGCCTCACATGTGCACCAGAATGCTGCCTGTAGATGGAAATAAAGGCACATTCAGACTAGGAGTTTATACACCTCCAAAAAAATCTATATACAAACTACAGATTGGCGTGGTATTAAAAAGCAGGAAATGCTCAACCCCATATGCAGTGGTGCATCTATACCGGGGGGGGCAGATCCTGCACTTATGGCCTGCTGCTAACGGCAATCCCCAGCAAAAATGAATACAATGGAGGATGCCTGCAGCGGACCACAAGTACCACAATGGACATCCTACATAATCAATGATTATAAATTACTCAGCTTGATTGTGGAGTATCACTAAAAGACCTCATCAAGCTAAAAGCAGAAACATAGAAACAGATAAATCTGATAGACATGTTTGTATTTAGCCTACCTGTAATTATGTAACCCTTATGAACACAAATGGTTTATTTCGGTAGGATATATTTGCTTTTTGAAAATGTGTTTTCTCAGTCAGGTGTCGGAGCACCCAATGGTGAGTTGTTTTTTGTACAATTTTTTCCAGTATGTTTTTTTCTATTCTGCAAGTAAAATTCCCTGAAAAGCTGATGAGGCACTGATATAAGCTACATGTGTGATCACAATGATTTGATGAAGACCAGTAGAAAACTGAGGCACAGATTTTTTTTTTTAAACTATCTCTGTGACTGAGATACGGCCAATTCGAAGGATGGGAGCCCAGTTCTCCAGTTGGCAATATACCATCTATTATGTTTTTTGTACGTGTCACAATGGAGAAGAGTGCGATTTCTTGGATTTATTATAATTTCTTCACTAGTTACTTCTTCCATTCCATCAAAACATACAGAAAACTCAACTATGTCCTTTTCGATGTTTCCTGTATTTGATTCTCAATTCTAGACCTTTTGATATTTCTAGGTGAAAATGGTTTTTGGGTCTATTTTGGCCAATCAAAAAAAAAAGTATTTGCATTCACTCTCAATTTCAATTTACCACTAAGGTCCTTTTTATGCGTACTACTGAACTGAACAGTTTCCCTAGGCACATTTTGAACCCTAGTAAAAAAAAAATATTCCCCTTACCCACTTGTATGTGTGTATAATATGTACTTTTTCATGCATGCACATGCATATTTGTTGACATACACTCAGGTCCATAAATATGGGGACATCAACACAATTCTAACATTTTTGGCTCTATACACCACCACAATGGATCTGAAATGAAACGAACAAGATGTGCTTTAACTGTAGACTGTCAGCTTTAATTTGAGGGTATTTACATCCAAATCAGGTGAACGGTGTAGGAATTACAACAGTTTTCATATGTGCCTCCCACTTTTTAAGGTACCTAAAGTAATGGGACAGAATAATAATCATAAATCAAACTTTCACTTTTTAATACTTGGTTGCAAATCCTTTGCAGTCAATTACAGCCTGAAGTCTGGAACGCATAGACATCACCAGACACTGGGTTTCATCCCTGGTGATGCTCTGCCAGGCCTCTACTGCAACTGTCTTCAGTTCCTGCTTGTTCTTGGGGCATTTTCCCTTCAGTTTTGTCTTCAGCAAGTGAAATGCATGCTCAGTTGGATTCAGGTCAGGTGATTGACTTGGCCATTGCATAACATTCCACTTCTTTCCCTTAAAAAACTCTTTGGTTGCTTTTGCAGTATGCTTTGGGTCATTGTCCATTTGCACTGTGAAGCGCCGTCCAATGAGTTCTGAAGCATTTGGCTGAATATGAGCAGATAATATTGCCCAAAACACTTCAGAATTCATCCTGCTGCTTTTGTCAGCAGTCACATCATCAATAAATACAAGAGAACCAGTTCCATTGGCAGCCATACATGCCCACGCCATGACACTACCACCACCATGCTTCACTGATGAGGTGGTATGCTTAGGATCATGAGCAGTTCCTTTCCTTCTCCATACTCTTCTCTTCTCATCAATCTGGTACAAGTTGATCTTGGTCTCATCTGTCCATAGGATGTTGTTCCAGAACTGTGAAGGCTTTTTTAGATGTCGTTTGGCAAACTCTAATCTGGCCTTCCTGTTTTTGAGGCTCACCAATGGTTTACATCTTCTGGTGAACCCTCTGTATTCACTCTGGTGAAGTCTTCTCTTGATTGACTTTGACACACATACACCTACCTCCTGGAGAGTGTTCTTGATCTGGCCAACTGTTGTGAAGGGTGTTTTCTTTACCAGGGAAAGAATTCTTCGGTCATCCACCACAGTTGTTTTCCGTGGACTTCCGGGTCTTTTGGTGTTGCTGAGCTCACCGGTGCGTTCCTTCTTTTTAAGACTGTTCCAAACAGTTGTTGTGGCCACGCCTAATGTTTTTGCTATCTCTCTGATGGGTTTGTTGTGTTTTTTCAGCCTAATGATGGCTTGCTTCACTGATAGTGACAGCTCTTTGGATCTCATCTTGAGAGTTGACAGCAACAGATTCCAAATGCAAATGGAACACTTCAAATGAACTCTGGACCTTTTATCTGCTCATTGTAATTGGGATAATGAGGGAATAACACATACCTGGCCATGGAACAGCTGAGAAGCCAATTGTCCCATTACTTTTGGTTCCTTAACAAGAGGGAGGCACATATGCAACCTGTTGTAATTCCTACACCTTTCACCTGATTTGGATGTAAATACCCTCAAATTAAAGCTGACAGTCTGCAGTTAAAGCACATCTTGTTCGTTTCATTTCAAATCCATTGTGGTGGTGTATAGAGCCAAAAATGTTGAAATTGTGTTGATGTCCCAATATTTATGGACCTGACTGTACCATTATTCCATATTACTACTACAGTTCCTTATTTATGCAAGCCTATGGGATGGTGCTGGAGGATAACACTGTTACAATTCTGATATTTTTTTACCCCAGAGTCATCTGACTTAACCTTTCACACATTAATCTTACACAATAGGAGTTATTTCCAATGGCTTTGGAGCACATCATGTAAGCATTTACATTTTAGTTGCTCTAGGTGATGCATAACTTCTAAAACATAGCCTGACCTTTCACAGTGGTAAATTTCTAACACCATAAATCCAATGTTCCAGAGAGGTCCCTCATCACTTTTATATCTGGATGTGCCAGGTAAAATAATGTGCAAATTATAAAGATTAGGTTAGGACAGCTATTCACATTCTGCTATGGTTAAGCACTGCAATAAGCAATGACCCACTGGGAAATTTAGTCTATAGATTGTATATAATGCTCTACTATACATAAATTGGAAAATAAAGATGTTCAATGGTTGAAACTGTGATTAAAAATAATCTTTGACAAGGGTGGCACTGGCATCCATTAGAAACATGAATTAAATACAGATGTGTTCTTCTTAACTTTTGTCTTTCATGCCTTGTCCTTCCTTACCTTTCCTCTTCCATGACTTATCCTTCCTTACCTTTCTAATTTCCTTACCTTTCTAATTGTATTACTTTTCCTTTCTTAGCTTTCCTTGTTCATGACTTGTCTCACTTTACCTTTCTTCTTTCATGGCTTGCCATTCCTTACCTTTCTTTTTTATAACTTGACCTTTCTTACTGTTCCCCTTTTCATGACATGGCCTTCTTTACCTTTTATCTTTACATGACTTGTCCATCTTTAACTTCCCTCTTTTCATGACTTGTCCTTCCTTACCTTTCCTTTGTTATGATTTGTCCTTTATTATCTTTTCTTTTGGCTCAAGATATCCCAAATTAGAACAAGATGAACAGCTTTGAAAAAATGTGACATTAATGTATCTGTCCAACTGTCCTTATCATAAAGATTATAAACAATTTAATTTACTATTTTAATTTATAAGTAGCCATTCTTTAGAAACACATATTCAATGATTCGTTAAAATGTACTATCCAGCAGTAGACATTAGATAGAAGCAGAGTTCCTCCTTGCTTTACTCTATGTACACTGCCACTTGTTGAGCTCCACAAATTGCCTGTAGGATAGTGAAAGTTCTGTGCAGGCCTCTATTGCCATTTTGGTACCTGACAACTGCGATGGTGTGGAACGGGGAAGAAAATTGTGGCATTTCAGGTAGCCCAGGAATCAGTAACCTATGTCACTCCAGCTGTTCTGAAAGTACAACTCCCAAAGCCCTCCTTTTACTGCTATAGGTGTTACTGGAACAGCCAAGTAAGATTGCATGCTGGGAGTTGTAGTTTCATAACAGCTGGAGTGCCAAAGGTTGCTGATCCCTGAGCTAGTCTATATAGTAGAATTTTTTTTTTTTTGTTTATTTGTAAGATATTGTAGGGACAGGGATGTTAAACAATTTTGTAATATACCCCCACCTGTCTGATATTGGTGTGATATCCTAGCAATTTGCCACTAATGTGTGAGATGAGCCTACCCCTTTAACAATGCTTAGTTACTGCTTTGCTAACAAGACTCTTTACACAATTCAAGCATTAAGGCACATCTTTCCCTAATAAAGTATATTACAAAAATGTTAAAATGTGTTAAATGCTAAAATGCTAAACTACTGTATATTAAAAATAAACTGAAGCATTTATACTTTAAAGTAGCACTTTCACAAAAATGTTTATTCTCTGACCTGTTAGAAAGGTACATAATGGAATCTGCAGTGAATGTAATCGTCTCATCTGTGACTGTATTTGTGATCTATACTCTCCCTTCTAATTTTTAGCTGTGTCATGTGACCAACTCGCTGATCTCCAACTGACACAGGACAGGAAGTCCGAATAAAATATTTTGCGGGAGTTCTTCTTTAAGGATTGTTTGAACTGTCGATTAATCCAAATTGCTGAAAATATTGAGTGAGAGTGTGTCAATTAAATAAAAAAAACCTCAAATTGGTGCAAGACAATAAAATAAGTAATGCACACTTCTCACATCCTCTGCCACTCCTGTTCTGACTTTTCCTGAGACCTCCCGCCAGTCTCTGTACTTCCTGATCCCTTTTGAAATGTGACTAGTGTTGAGCAAGCATGCTCGGCCAAACACCTTTTTTCACTCGAGCATCGAGATGCTCGGCATATTGCGGTGTTCGGCCGAAGACTGCAATGCTCGAGTCTCCTCCCCGCACGTTTGTTGGCTGCTAAGCAGCCAATAAACTTGCGGGGAAGTAGTAACGCTCACTGTAATGCCATAGCCATGTTGGTTACTGGCATTACAGTGATTGGCTGGCCGGAACACGACATCGGGTGCTATATAGTACTCGATGACACGTGGTTCGGCTCAGACTAAGGCTCTATTCACACGTCCGCAAATGGGTCCGCATCCATTCCGCAAAATTGCGGAACGGGTTCGGACCCATTTATTCTCTATGGGGACAGAAAAGTTGCGGACAGCATACAGTGTGCTGTCCGCATGCGCATTTCCGTGCCGCGGCCCCGAACTTCCTGGCTTCGGCCCCGAACTTCCAGTCCGCGGCTCCGCAAAAAATTGAACATGTCCTATTCTTGTTCGCAATTGCGGACAAGAATAGGCAGTTCTATGGGGGGTGCCGGCCGGGTGTATTGCGGATCCGCAATACACTACAGACGTGTGAATGTACCCTTAGTCAAGGCGAGCTGCAGCAGAAGGGACAGATAGTGTAGGGAGAGGAATTGTGTTTTTTTTAGGTAGTTTTGAGTGTTGAAAGGTGTTAGAGACCCAACAGTCCTAGTGTTTTATCTGGTTGCAAAATATTTTTGCGCAAAGTGCGCTAATTTGCGTGCAATTGTTTGGCTGCTGGTGACAGCAGTGACATTACCTGCGCTATATCTCCTGTATAATGTTTGCGCATCATAAATATCAGTGGCATTCAGTTAAATTTTTTTCGCCGCTGGTGACAGCAACATTACCTGCGCTACATCTCTTGTATAACATTTGCGCATCCTAAATATCTGTGACATTCACTTTTATTTACTTGCACATACAGGGAGTGCAGAATTATTAGGCAAGTTGTATTTTTGAGGATTAATTTTATTATTGAACAACAACCATGTTCTCAATGAACCCAAAAAACTCATTAATATCAAAGCTGAATATTTTTGGAAGTAGTTTTTAGTTTGTTTTTAGTTTTAGCTATTTTAGGGGAATATCTGTGTGTGCAGGTGACTATTACTGTGCATAATTATTAGGCAACTTAACAAAAAACAAATATATACCCATTTCAATTATTTATTTTTACCAGTGAAACCAATATAACATCTCAACATTCACAAATATACATTTCTGACATTCAAGAACAAAACAAAAACAAATCAGTGACCAATATAGCCACCTTTCTTTGCAAGGACACTCAAAAGCCTGCCATCCATGGATTCTGTCAGTGTTTTGATCTGTTCACCATCAACATTGCATGCAGCAGCAACCACAGCCTCCCAGACACTGTTCAGAGAGGTGTACTGTTTTCCCTCCTTGTAAATCTCACATTTGATGATGGACCACAGGTTCTCAATGGGGTTCAGATCAGGTGAACAAGGAGGCCATGTCATTAGATTTTCTTCTTTTATACCCTTTCTTGCCAGCCACGCTGTGGAGTACTTGGACGCGTGTGATGGAGCATTGTCCTGCATGAAAATCATGTTTTTCTTGAAGGATGCAGACTTCTTCCTGTACCACTGCTTGAAGAAGGTGTCTTCCAGAAACTGGCAGTAGGACTGGGAGTTGAGCTTGACTCCATCCTCAACCCGAAAAGGCCCCACAAGCTCATCTTTGATGATACCAGCCCAAACCAGTACTCCACCTCCACCTTGCTGGCGTCTGAGTCGGACTGGAGCTCTCTGCCCTTTACCAATCCAGCCACGGGCCCATCCATCTGTCCCATCAAGACTCACTCTCATTTCATCAGTCCATAAAACCTTAGAAAAATCAGTCTTGAGATATTTCTTGGCCCAGTCTTGACGTTTCAGCTTGTGTGTCTTGTTCAGTGGTGGTCGTCTTTCAGCCTTTCTTACCTTGGCCATGTCTCTGGGTATTGCACACCTTGTGCTTTTGGGCACTCCAGTGATGTTGCAGCTCTGAAATATGGCCAAACTGGTGGCAAGTGGCATCTTGGCAGCTGCACGCTTGACTTTTCTCAGTTCATGGGCAGTTATTTTGCGCCTTGGTTTTTCCACACGCTTCTTGCGACCCTGTTGACTATTTTGAATGAAACGCTTGATTGTTCGATGATCACGCTTCAGAAGCTTTGCAATTTTCAGAGTGCTGCATCCCTCTGCAAGATATCTCACTATTTTTGACTTTTCTGAGCCTGTCAAGTCCTTCTTTTGACCCATTTTGCCAAAGGAAAGGAAGTTGCCTAATAATTATGCACACCTAATATAGGGTGTTGATGTCATTAGACCACACCCCTTCTCATTACAGAGATGCACATCACCTAATATGCTTAATTGGTAGTAGGCTTTCGAGCCTATACAGCTTGGAGTAAGACAACATGCATAAAGAGGATGATGTGGTCAAAATACTCATTTGCCTAATAATTCTGCACGCAGTGTACACTTAAAAATCTGTACGTGTGACATACTTGCAAGCATATATACCATTTAATATGCTGAAGGCGAGCAGTAAGGGATGGGGAAGTGGCCGTGCTGCTGATGGTGCACGCAGAGGCCGTGGCCCTGTGCGCGGTGAAACTATGCCTGCTGCCAGAGCACAAGAAACACACTCATCCACGATACCTAGCTTCATGTCCCAGTTTGCAGGGCGGCACGCGCTGAAACTCCACATTCCACATGTTGGCCAGGCTTTGTGAGCAGCAGAGGGCAGTAGCTGAATCCGCCTTTCCAGTCGCCTTTCCAGTCAGCTTCCACTCTTCACAAGCGATGAGTAGGCATGGATGTCTGACCTCTGTGAGGTTTTACGCAACTTTGAGGAATCAACACAGATGGTGAGCGGCGATAACGCTATTATCAGTGTAACCATCCCACTTCTGTGTCTGCTCAAACGCTCGCTGCTCACAATTAAGGCGGACGCTTTGCATGTGGAAGAGGTGGAAATGGGGGAAGAGAGTACACAGGGTGATAGCCAGACCACCCTCAGTTCATCTTCTCAGCGTGAATTAGATTATGAGGAGGTGTAGGAGCTGGAGACGGTCGCCTCCGCTACAGAGGGTAGTATCCATAGCAGGTTTATTCCATCTGTACAGCGTGCATGGGCTGAAGAGGAGGAAGAGGATGAGAAGATTGAGAGTCATCCGCCTGACGAGGACAGCAAAGTCTTGTCTTTTGGGACTCTGGCACACATGGCTGACTATATATTATGCTGCCTTTCCCGTAACCCTTGCGTTATACACATTTTGGCCAACACCGATTACTGGTTGTTCACCCTTCTCGACCCCCTCTACAAAGAGAACTTCTCATCTCTCATTCCTGTGGTGGAGAGGACGAGCAAAATGGTGCAATCCCAGAAGGTCCTTGTAAAAAAAATTGCTCCAAAAATATCCAGCTGACAATGCTAGCGGCAGAGTACCTAGTTCCTTGGGCAACCGAGGAGGTGAGATGAGGGGAACACACAGCAATTCCAACAGAGGCAGGGCAACACTCTCTAAGGCCTGGGACAGTTTCATGACACCCCGCCAGCACCCTCACTCTGATGCACGGCCTAGTGTCAGAAGGAGGGAAAAGTGGTGACAGAGTACATAGCAGACCGTGTCTGCATCCTCAGTGATCCCTCTGTGCCTTACAACTATTGAGTGTCCAAGCTGGACACGTGGCACGAACTGGCGCTCTATGCCTTGGATGTGCTGGCCTGCTTGCTGCCAGCGTTTTGTCAGAGCGTGTATTTAGTGCTGTTGGGGCATAATAACTGATAAACGCATCCGTCTGTCCACTGAAAAGCTGACATTTATCAAAATGAACAAGGCCTGGATTGCCCCTGACTTCTCTACTCCACCAGAGAAAAGCGGCTGAACATAAAGACACTTTAAATGTGGCTTTTATGGTGTATTGGAATACACAGTTTTCCCATCCACCCCTTTCACAACAAAAAGGGGTATATGGTTCAATCTTTCTTTTCTCATCCTCCTCCATCATATCAACATGCTTATTAGGCTGCCCTCACTCCTAATGTTTTAGAGGGTCAGCTAATCAGCAGAGCCTCGCTCCTAATGTTTTTGAGTGTCAGCTCAGCAGCAGACCCTCACCCCTAATGTTTTAGAGAGTCACTAGCAGACCCTTGCCCATAATATTTTAAATGGTCAGATCAGCAGCAGGCCCTCGCCCCAAATGTTTTAATGGGTCAGATCAGCAGCAGACCCTCACCCCTAATTTTTTAGATGGTCAGATCAGCAGCAGGCCCTCGTCCCTAATGTTTTAGATGGTTAGCTCAGCAGCAGACCCTCACCCCTAATGTTTTAGAAGGTCAGATCAGCATCAGACCCTCACCCCTAATGTTTTAGATGTTTAGATCAGCAGCAGACCCTCAACCCTAATTTTTTAGATGGTCAGATCAGCAGCAGGCCCTCGCCCCTAATGTTTTAGAGGGTCAGCTCAGCAGCAGACCCTCACCCCTAATGTTTTAGAGAGTCACTAGCAGACCCTTGCCCATAATATTTTAAATGGTCAGATCAGCAGCAGGCCCTCGCCCCAAATGTTTTAATGGGTCAGATCAGCAGCAGACCCTCACCCCTAATTTTTTAGATGGTCAGATCAGCAGCAGGCCCTCGTCCCTAATGTTTTAGATGGTTAGCTCAGCAGCAGACCCTCACCCCTAATGTTTTAGAAGGTCAGATCAGCATCAGACCCTCACCCCTAATGTTTTAGATGTTTAGATCAGCAGCAGACCCTCAACCCTAATTTTTTAGATGGTCAGATCAGCAGCAGGCCCTCGCCCCTAATGTTTTAGAGGGTCAGCTCAGCAGCAGAACCTCACCCCTAATTTTTTAGATGTTCAGATCAGCAGCAGGCCCTAGCTCCTAATGTTTTAGAGGGTCACCAGCAGGCCCTTGCTCCTAATGTTTTTGAGGGTAACCAGCAGGCCATCAATCATAATTTTTCAAGTGTGTGTATGATGGCTTCCTTTATGTGTAATAAAGGGTATATTGGAGTGCCGATTCCTTGTAATTTTTGGCAGCCCTTTGCCTTAGTGCATAGGCTTTATCAGTGTAGGAGTCCCACTACCTGAACAATTGTACCACTATGTGAATGAGGTCCTCCTTTTTGTGATATACAGGTTGTATCGGAGTGCCTCTTGCTTGTAATTTTTGGCATCACTTGTACTTTATATACAAGTAAATATACAGGAAAGAATGTTTCATAATTTTGCTCTAAAATCGATTTTATCTTTGGTTTGGCGCGTATTATTGTCAGTCAGTGGCGTACTACTCGGACAACATCGTTCCCAGCAGTGACCTGGGAGTCCAAGATGCATCCAGACATCCTCCCCATGCTGTTCCTGAACCATTTAATTGGTGCTGCAAATACAGTGAAGGAGTTTAAGCATGCATGGGATAGGCATAAGGCCATCCTTCATATAAGATAGGACCAAGGGCTATTCATAGTATTCAGTATATTGGGCAGACTAGATGGGCCAAATGGTTCTTATCTGCTGACACATTCTATGTTTCTATGTTTCTATGTGTTTCCATCAATTTCTGACCTTTTCCTATGAACCAGGCACCCTCCCCTCTTCAGAGCAGGGGGTGCCTGTGCAGCCGGCCAGTCGCAGGGGCAACACGGTTAGCCTCCCTGGGCTGGCAGCACAGTGTTGAGGTGGACAGCACGAAATCCTCCGGGGCACGCTCTGAGGTAGGAAGCATCAGCCAAGATGGTGGTTGAGGTGACCTTGATGTTAAGGGTGCTTAGGGTGCTTGTTGTGGCTGAGTCCCTTGATGTTTTTTGTCATGACGCCAGTACCGTTAATGGTGGTACAACCATAAGTAGTAATAATGAGGTAGACAGTGGTAAGATGCAACTCACAACTTTTACTTTGGATGTCTTTTAGTTGCAGCAGTACAAATATGCAGTCATTAGATGGTACAGAGTTAATTCTGCAAATCCACAGTTTTAAGGCTGTTTAGGTTTCTTGGTTTTGGAGCAGTGGGTTACTTCAATGTCAGTGGAACCTCTGGTGAGGTTGCCGGAGGCTGTGGTATCCTTCACCTAAAATATCCAAAAGGTCCTTTAAGCCTGGTTTATGGCTTTTATCCTTTGGATGAATTTGAATCTGTTCTTTTCTCTTGTCCCTTTCTGGACTAGAACTTCTTTTTAGAGCTGAAGTGCTGGATCTGCACCTTTTCACTCTCTCAGTGTCAATATACTCACTGATCTCCACACTGACCTGTCTCTGTCCCCACTCTATTATGCCTCAACTAACTAACTAGGCCTGACCCAGGTATATATAGGACCTGAACTTTACCCCATCTAGTGGTGGGATTTTGCAGATACATAAATGCAAGATTATACATTACTGTACAATGCAATTGTTAGGATCAAAAAGTACTTTTAAGCAGAAGTGGGACGCTGCACCTGGTTTAATGCTCGGGTTCTCCCATTAACTTCCATTGTGCTTGGGTGCTCTGTAGAGTACCCGAGCATCCCAAAGTGCTCTACTCGAGCACCCGAGCACTTTGGTACTCGATCAACACTAAATGTGACCAATCAGCTAGTCACTGGATGTGGCAGACCGAGGCTGTGGGTAGATACGTCTGTGTTGACAGGGAGCAGGAAATACAGAGACTGACTGCGACCTAGAAAACATCAGTGTTGGGAAGAATGAGTGAGTTTCTGAATACAATTTTTAATATAACTATCCCAGAGAACCCCTGTAACTATTACAACGTCCCTGGCATGAACATGCTGGATATCTGTTGTACTGTACCTGTTTTGGTAACCGATTCAAGTATTAAACAGCTGCTTCCAGTTTTGGTGTGAAATGAATCAGAAATTCTTTGTGATAAATAATTGCCCTGTAGGTGACATTTACTTCTATATGTATTATAGAGGGTCATTCAGAAAAGTCTTTTACACTTTCTGTCACTTCTAATGGACATGAACTTTTCACTGAATAAAGGACCCAGGTCTTTATCAGCCTATGACTATAGGGACAATTTGAAACCCATGTAGCAGATTTACGTCCTGTCCCATCATAAAGGTGCATTTCCGTTATGTTCAGCGACAGAGCACAATAACAAATCAATAGATAGATAATGCATGGCTGATTGCCTGCCAGTCACACGTGGACATTTGTCTTCTTATCTTTCCATTACGCTTCTCTGATGACCCAGATTTATACTTGGGTGTAATCGGATAATTAGGGTTCCTTGACATTTCTGTTAGCCATATAAAAGGATATGCATCTGGACTCAGTGATGTATATTTCTAATCTGCCGGGTTAAAATAAATATAAAATCCTTCTCTGTGTAGGGCAAGAGATTGCCTATCTATCTTAATACGACATCTATTAATACGGCATGGGCTTTAGGATAACATGAGAGATATGTGTGTATCCTAAGGAATTGAAAGCTATGCTTGGTTTGTGTATCATCCTTTATTTATACAATATATTTGCTATATGGTAAATGCAGCCATTCTCTACCTGGTTGAGTCTTGTCTCTAAAAATATAAGGTGGCCATTCAATCTCTAATTTCACAACCAAAGGCCAAAATCACTGGTTGTAAAATTGGGTAACTTAAAAAACCTGGTGCAAAATCTGTAACAGAGCCCCCCACCTACCATATACATTTTATAACACATGTGTCTTTTTATGTGACAGTTTTTTGGGCCCCCTTAGCTTCCTAGGGATGGTAGCGACTGCCACCTCTGCACCCTCTCTACTATGCTTCTGAGCTATTGAACACTTTTGATACTTTTATTAGAGTTGTGTATTTTAAACCATATCATTTGATTCTTTATTTGATGTACTTCTGATGGATCCCCAGCGATCAGCTCTTTTGGTCCCCTTCAGCGCCACCACAGGGGGAATAAAGCACTACAAAACCAGTTAGGTGTCTATGTAATACATGTGCATGATGGGTTCTTTATAGTCTAAGATGTGTGAAGAAGCCATTTTCTATTCTTGATAATAAATGAGGGCTCTGCACAGACCCCTCTAGTAAAGTGGGCATCACGGTGGTTCAGTAGTTGGCACTGGTGCCTTGCAGTCCTAGGTTTGAATCTGACCAAGAACAACATCTGAATGGAGTTTGTATGTTCTCCCCATGTTTGCATGGGGTTTCTCCGGGTACTCCAGTTTCCCTTCACATTCCAAATACATGGTGATAGGGAACTTAGATTGTGAGCCCCATTTAGGACAGCTTGATGCTAATGTCTGCAAAGTGCTGCAGAATATAGTAGCGCTATATAAGTCCATGAAATAAATAAAGCTAATTTTTAGGACCAATAAATATACAGTATATGAAATCTGAAAAAAAAAAATAATTGAACCAGAGACCTCCATTAACACATAAAGAGATAGATTCATGAAAACGGTCTTAGGCTACTGTCACATCTGCGCTTTCCATTTCCGCTATTGAGATCCGTCATAGGATCTCAATAGCGGGGGAAAACGCTTTGTCCCCATTCATTGTCAATGGGGACACAAGTGAATGAAACAAAACCCTGTCCCCCATTGACTTACAATGGTTTTAGAGACGGATCCATCTTGGCTTTTTTAAAGATAATACAACCGGATCTGTTCATAAGAGGCGTTTTTACTGATCCATGCCGGATCCAGCAAAAACGCTGGTGTGAAAGTAGCCTAAAAGAAAAACTGTCTGTGTGATGAGACATTTTGATCTTTGTATGCAAAAACAATGTTAAAATTAAGCTTAATATAAAATATGCTTTAAAACTCAAAGTAATATTTTTATTTTTAATATTTCCTTTCTATTTACCAGGAAACAGCAATGGGGAAACTATACCAGACTCAGCTCCTTCTGCTCCCGGTACCCTTCCTTATTTCCAGATGGAGCCTGAAGATGCCTACATCATTAAAAGCAATCCTATCATTCTCCGCTGCAGAGCCATGCCAGCTATACAGATCTTCTTCAAGTGTAATGGAGAATGGGTGCACCAGAATGACCACTGGTTTGATGAAATCACAGATGAAGGCTCTGGTAAGGATATGGAATTTCAAGGTTCCTTTTAAGGAACTTCTGGTTGTTTAAGGACTGTAAGTTCACAGATTCTTGGTTTGCTTATGGTAAATCCAATGGTTATTTACAAGAAGAATCTGATTTCTATTGCTGATGTGCAGCAGATTGTCATTCAGTGGATCTAATCCACTGTTTTTCTGGGCAGAATGTGCAAGAAGAATCAAATTGATCTGATCTCATGGATGTTTTTTTCTATGGCGTTGACAAAAACCTGCAGAATTTTTATTTTTTTGGAACTGGGGTATAAAATATTCCAGTTTTCTTCATTGGATGCAAAATAGCAGATTTAATAAGGATTTAGGAGCAGATTCCATGCATACATCCTTTGGAAATTGTAAACATGCAGTAGGGCCTAAATATTAATATCACACTGCTATATTTAAAGAAATTGTGCCATCCGAAAATGACCTATTGTTTAAATTAAGTTTACATTTAAACTTATTGTTGAATGTTCTTTGCTTAATGTCTCTGTATTAAAAAGAAAAATCCCAGGCTCTATGCCGACGATATTATACTTTTTTTGGATCAGGACTGGAACGCTGTCCCCTATGTTATGCAGGTGATAGAGGAGTTTAGCCAATTGTCTGGTTATTCAATTAATTGGGCTAAGTCCTCACTCCTCCCGCTAAATCGAAATGTCCCCGACGGTGGCTCCCGGATCCGGATACTATCGTTGGATGACTCTCTCGACTATCTGGGGATAAAGATAGGTGTCCCTATAAGTAGATTCTATGAATTAAATCTTTCCCCGGTAATGGACAAAGTAAAGGGGAAAATTAGAGCCTGGCAAAAATTGCTAATATTGCAATCTGATCGACTGGCATTAGTAAAAATGATCCGATCTGCGCCTCCCCCATTTGGATAGAGGACGCTTTTTTTTATAGATTGGAAGCTTTAATAAATGATCTAATTTGGGGGAGGAAGAGGGTCCGAATAAAGCAGAGGTATCTATGTGGGATAGTTGTGGGATAATCAGAATTTACTGGAATTTTTGAAAATAACGGATTACACTTATTGGAGTTATAGGGGTATTTCTAGAGTGGCACACTTGTTTGTTGCAGATCGCTTTAAAGTTTTAGGGGACTTTAATTTCACAAACACACAAAGCCACACTTAATAAAACATATATGATCAGTCAACAACATTGATTCTTTGACTATTGTTTCCTTTACTTAGGGAAAAAGATTAAAATGGCACAGATTTATTTGAAAATGCGAGAATCACTGTCCACTGTGTTTCCTTTTAAAAGTATACATAAATGGGAGCAGGAACTGAAAACCTCCCCCCTCCCCTGGCCACAGATTTTTAAAAACATCAAAAGGGTAGTATCGGCATCCAGCTATAGATTGATTCAGTTTAAGATCTTACACAGGTTATACTACACACCACAAATGCAGGCTAAGTTTGCTAACAACAGAGGTCGTGAATTTTTCTGTCAAAAGTGCGGTATCCCCAACGTTGGATACACTCATCTTTTATGGGAATGTAGTGTGATAAAGTGTTTTTGGGAGCAGGTATTTACAGCATTGCAGGAAGATTTCCCCCAATCATGTGCACCGGATATGATCTCCATAATTCTGGGTGTCTGTTTACCAGAAAACTCTAACTCTTCTATACATCAATTGAGCTGGCTGAAGGGTTGTCTGATTGCTAATGCTTTGATAGTTAAGAGATGGGGATCCCCCATTTCTCCGTTATTTGAGAAATGGAGACGGATTATGTCCCAAATAAAGATCTATGAGAAGGTCGAGAGGCGGAGAAGGTTGGGCATGCGTCTCTTTTCTGTTTTGTAGAGGCAAGATGGATTGACTATGTTGGTTTGACGGGCGGACCATCAGGACGGGTATGGGGGGGGTGGGGTTCGGGCTACCAGCGACAGCAACTAAGGGAAGGGTAGGGGGGGAATGGATGGGCTCAAAGGTACTAGGTTTTAGTCTATAGAGATGGATCTAACGGTATTGTTTGTAATGATGTTGAAACTATAGTAATATGTTTTTTTATATGTGTATAAGCCTCTTTTGGTATTTTTGTGTTTCTGGTTCTGTTGAAGAGTTTTTGTAATCACTATTAAAGAAAATAGAATATTTAATAATTAAAAAAATAAAATAAAAAAAATCCCAAAATGTAGGACTCTGGCCACTAAGCCTAATAATAGGCTGACACTTCTTATTCCTGTAGACATTACTTGTCATTCATCTTATTGTCATCACAGGCAGGGTCAAAATGGCATCATCTATATATAGATAACAGGCTCGCACCATTCACAATAGGCAGGGGTGTAACTAACATAGTGGCAGACCATGTGACTACTATGGGGCCCAGGGCAAGAGGGGGCCCCAGTCTTAGTTGGGAGTATCTCCTCTTCCACTGGAGGTGAAAACTTAATCAGGTCTCTACCCTCTGAAGGAACAACTTTTAGCAAATGAGACAGTGGAAAAATGGCCCAAGGGTCATTGAAAAGGGTTTGGGCAGAAACCCTTCTGTCCTCTGTGGGGGGCCTGGTTTGATCCTTGTTATGGGGCCCTTACTTCTCTATGTACGCCACTGACAATAGGTGATGGTCATAGTTGGGGATGAACAAAGCGAGCTTCAGATCCTATATCTAAAGTCGATTCGCTTAAAACCTTTGTTTAATGCTGTACGGAGATCCGTCTCCGCAAAGCATTAAAAGGTACGGCCTCTGATGAGACAGTTATTCCCAAAGCTCGCTTTACTCATCCCTAGTCAAAGCTTATATACTCCCCTTTCTGTATAATGTCAGGCATAGAACTCCTTTATATTATGCCCTATGGTTTAGATGGCTGCTGTAAAGCATATCTTTGAAGGGAACCTGTCATGTCAAATTTGCATTTGAAGTAAAAGCTGCAGGAGCTGAGCAGGAGGAGCTGAGCAGACTGATATGTAGTTTTGTGGGAAAAGATTCAGTAAAATATGTAATTCATTCATTGATATCTGTGCTCATTTTGTGCTTTTCGCTCAAGGAGGCGGTCCCTCTATGACTGTATATACACAGACAGCTGTCAATCACAGATAGGACCGCCTCCTTGACTTCACAGCCTAGAATGAACAGGAATTTGATAAATTAGAAGTTTTACTGAATATTTTCCCATAAACTATATATCAATCTGTTCAGCTACTTCTGCTCTATAAAATGCTGCCTGCAGATTATTTTGCATTTTCACAGTGACATTTAGTGATGAGTAAATTCGATTTGGCTGCTTTGCAGAATTTTACAAATAATTGATTCATGACAAATTCCAAGATGCACTTTCCCTCCCCCAAAAGAGGGTGCGCTGACACTGATACATCGCCGGCCGCTATGCTGCACAGTGTGGCCTGCAAAGTATCAGCACGGAGGGAGGAGGGTCAGGAGGCTGGCAACTGATGTTGCGATCGCAGCGGGGCCTGGTGCAGTCACTGTACTCTATTACACCGGGCCCCGCGAACAGCAGTTTTCATATGTAAAGTGTAGTCATTTAATCCTTAACCAGTGGGTTAGCTTAGTTAAAGTAGCGCAATCCTCTGTAGTAGTACTCACTATCAGTGTTGGTCAAGCACCAAAGTGCTCGGGTGCTTGAGTAGAACACCTCGGGATGCTCGGGTGCTCTACCGAGCACACAAGTACAATGGAAGTCAATGGGAGAACCCGAGCATTAAACCAGGCACCCCCTGCTCTGAAGGGGGAGGGTGTCTGGTTCATAGTAAAATGACAAATTGATGGAAACACCACTGAAATGGTCTGGGAACAGCATGGGGAGGATGTCTGGATGCATCTTGGACTCCCAGGTTGATGCTGGGAACGATGTTGTCCGAGTAGTACACCACTTTTACAGACTGACAATAATACGCACAAAACCGAAGATAAAATCAATTTTAGAGGAAAAATTGTTAGGAAACATTCTTTCCTGTATATTTACTTGTATATAAAACACAAGTGCTGCCAAAAATTACAAGGAAGAGGCACTCGGACACAACCTGTATATCACATAAAGGAGGGCCTCATTCACATTGTGGTACAATTGTTCAGGTAGTGGGACTTCTACACTCATAAAGCCTATGCACTAAGAGAAAGGGCTGCCAAAAATTGCAAGGAACTGCACCCCAATACACCCTTTATTAAACATAAAGGAGGGCATCATACACACCCTTGAAAAAATATGATTGCTGGCCTGCTGTGACCCTCAAAAATATTAGGAGCAAAGACCTGCTGGTGACCCTCTAAAACATTAGGGTGAGGGCCTGCTGCTGATCTGACCATCTAAAACATTATAGGCGAAGTTCTGCTGCTGAGCTGACAATTTAAAACATTATGGCAGGGGCCTGCTGCAGAGCTGACCATTTAAAAAAAATTGTGGGCGAGGGCCTGCTGCCAAGCTGACCATCAAAAGAAAATTGTGGGCGAGGGCCTGCTGCCGAGCTCACCTTAAAAAAAAAATTGTGGACGAGATCTTGCTGCGGAGATGACCATATAAAAATTTTTGTGGGCGAAGGCCTGCTGCCGAGCTGACCATCTAAAAAATTTTGTGGGTGAGGGCCTGCTGCCGAGCTTACCATCTAAAAACTTTTGTGGGCAAGGGCCTGCTGCTGAGCTGACCATCTAAAAATTTAGGGGTGAGAGCCTGATGCTGAACTGACCCTCTAAAACATTATGGTTGAGGGCCTGCTGGTGACCCTCTAAAACATTAGGAGCGAGGGCAGCCTAATAAGCATGTTGATATGATGGAGGAGGAGGAGGACGAGAAAAAGGAAATTGAACCATATACCCTTTTTAGTGGTGAAAGAGGTGAATGGGAATACAGTGTATTCAATACCCTATAATAGCCACATTGAGAGTGCCTTTATGTTCAGCCGCTTTCCTCTGGTGGAATAGAGAAGTCGGGGGCAATCCAGGCCTTGTTCATTTTTATAAGAGTCAACCTGTCAGAATTTTCAGTTGACAGGCAGATGCGCTTATAAGTTATTATGCCCCCAGCGGCACTAAATACACGCTCTGATAAAATGCTGGCGGCAGGGCAGGCCAGCACCTCCAAGGCGTAGAGCGCCAGTCCGTGCCACGTGTCCAGCTTGGACACCCAATAGTTGTAAGACACTGAGGGATCATTGAGGATGCTGACACGGTCTGCTACGTACTCCTTCACCATCTTCCAAAGTATTTCCCTCCTTGTGACACTAGGTCACGCATCAGGTTAAGGCTGCTGGCGGGACGTCATAAAACTGTCCCAGCCCATGGAGAGTGTTGCTCTGCCTCTGTTGGAACTGCTGTGTTTTCCCCTCCTTGGTTGGCCAATGAACTACGCACTCTGTACCCAGCAATGTCAGCTGGAAATTTTTGGAGCAATTTTTCCACAAGGACCTTCTGGTATTGCACCATTTTGCTCTTCCTCTCCACCACAGGAATAAGAGATGAGAAGTTCTCTTTGTAGAGGGGGTCGAGAAGGGTTAACAACCAGTAATCGGTGTTGGCCAAAATGCGTACAACGCGAGGGTCACCAGAAAGGCAGCCTAACTTAAAGTCAGCCATGTTTGCCAGAGTCCCAACAGACAAGACTTCGCTGTCCTCATCAGGAGGATGACTCTCAATCTCCTCATCCTCTTCCTCCTCTTCTATCCATCCACGCTGAACAGATGGAATAAAACTTCCATCGGTACTACCCTCCTCCTCCTCATCCAATTCGAGCTAGGAAAACGAACTGAGGGTGGTCTGACTATCACCCTGTGTACTGTCTTCCTCCATTTCCACCTCTTCCACATGCAGGATTCTGTTGACAAGACTCTTGGCTACTGAGACTGGACTTTGTGGAAGACAGGGTGGTGCTTAACCGACTGGAAGCATTATCTGCTGCAATCCAACCGACCACCTGGTCGCACTGGTCTGATTTCAAGAGTGGTGCCCTGCGCCGCCCTACAAACTGGTACATGAAGCTAGGTATTGTGGATGAGTGTGTTTCTTGTGCTCTGGCAGCAGGCACAGTTTCACCGCGCCCAGGGCCACGGCCTCTGCGTGCACCATCAGCAGCACGGCCACTTCCCCGTCCCTTACTGCTCGCCTTTCGCATATTAAATGGTATATATGCTTGCAAGTATGTCACACGTACAGTAGGGCAGGTTTTGTAAGTGTATGCGCAAAAAAAGTACACAGAATGTCACAGATATTTTTAGGGTTCGCACCCGTTAAACAGGAGGTGTAGCACAAGTTATGTCGCTGTCATCACCGCCTAATAAAAAAATTGCACTGAATGAATGTCACTGATATTTAGGATGCGCACACGTTAAATAGGAGGTATAGCACATATAATGTCGCTGTCACCAGAGGCTAATAAAAATTTACACTAAATTAATGTCAATGATATTTCGGATGGGCAAACGTTATACAGGAGATGTAGCGCAGGTAATGTAACTGTCCGCAGCGGACACCGTCTACAGAAAAAGTACACTGGATGTCACAGATATTTTTAGACTGCGCACACGTTAGACATGAGATGTAGTGCAGATAATGTCGCTGTCACCAGCGACAAAAAAAATTACACTGAATGTCACTGATATTTCGGATGCGCTAACGTTATACTGGAGATGTAGCACAGATAATGTTGCTGCCACCAGCAGCAAAAAAATTTGACTGAATGTCCCTGATATTTCGGAAACGCAAACATTATACATGAGATGTAGCGCAACTGTCCGCAGCGGACACCGTCTACGCAAAAAGTACACTGGATGTCACGGATATTTTTAGGCTGCGCACATGTTACACAGGAGATGTAGCGTAGATAATGTCGCTGTCACCAGCGGCGAAAAAAATGACACTGAATGTCACTGATATTTCGGATGCTCTAACGTTATACTGGAGATGTAGCGCAGGTAATGTCGCTGCCATCAGCAGCAAAAAAATTAGACTGAATGTCACTGATATTTCGGATACGTAAATGTTATACAGGAGATGTAGCGCATGTAATGTAACTGTCCGCAGCAGACACCGTCTATGGAAAATGTACACTGGATGTCACAGATATTTTTAGGCTGCACACACGTTATACAGGAGATGTAGCGCAGATAATGTCGCTATCACCAGCTCCGAAAAAAATTACACTGAATGTCGCTGATATTTCGGATACGCTACTGTTATACTGGAGATGTAGCGCAGGTAATGTCGCTGCCACCAGCAGCAAATTTTTTTTTACTGAATGTCAATGATATTTCGGATACGCAAAAGTTATACAGGAGATGTAGCGCAGGTAATGTAACTGTCCACAGCGGACACCGTCTACGGAAAAAGGACACTGGATGTCATGGATATTTTTAGTCTGCGCACACGTTACACAGGAGATGTAGTGCAGATAATGTCGCTGTCAGCAGCAACCAAACAATTGCAAGCTATTTAGCGCAGGTCGCGCTAAAAATATATATTGCTGCCAGATACAACTATAGTCCTTAAAAAGACTTTTGGGTCTCTAACAAGTTTTAGCAATTTAGCGCAGGTTTTGCTAAAAATATATATTGCTGCAACACACAATAGTCCTTAAAAGGACTTTTGGGTCTATAACAAGAATAAAAACTAAAATATTGCTATTTCAATCCCTACACTATCTCCCTTCTGCTCTTCAGCTCTCCCTGATTAATACTGAGCCAAACCCAATGACGCGTTGCGGCCAGCCAATCACTGTAATGCCAGCAGTCAACATGGCTATGGCATTACAGTGAATAGCAGGACTTACCTGCATGTTTATTGGCTGCATAGCAGCCAAAAAATGTGCAGGGAGGAGACTCGAGCATCGCGCTCGAGCACACGTGGTAACTAGTGTTCTGCCAAGCGTGCTCGCCCAACACTACTCACTATCAAACCACCGTAGCAGGCCGGCCGGCAGCGTAACGTCACTCTACGGTAGTTTGATAGTGAGTACTACTACAGACCATTATGATATTTTAACAAATCTAACCAAGAGCTTAAGGATTACATGAATACAGTTTAGATATGAAGACTGCTGTGAGCGGGGCCAGGTGTATTTACACAGGGACACTGTTATGGGGGTATCTGTGAATGACACATATATAGCATAAGATGCTATATATGTGTCATTCACAGATCCCCCCAGAACAGTGCATCATACACAGATCCCCCTATAACAGTGCATCATCCACAGATGCCCCCATAACAGTGCATCATCCACAGATGCCCCCATAACAGTGTCATCCACAGATCCCCCATAACAGTGTGTCACCCACAGATCCCTATAACAGTGTCACCCACAGATCCCCATAACAGTGTCATCTACAGATCCCCTCCATAACAGTGTCATCCACAGATCCCTCATAATAGTGTCATCCATAGACCACCATTAGTTCAAAACCCACCAAAAGCACACCTTATCATCAGGTGCGTCTTTTAAAGCGAAAAATACTGTACTTTGTCACAAGGCGCATTCCTTTGTTTGTAGAGGGCACAATGATGGGGAACAGCGATTGTGCCACCCCCTGTCATTGAACCCATCAGATGCCGTGTACATTGCTGATCGCAACATCTGAGATTAAAATTAAAGCCTTTCAATGGTTAATCCGGTTTAAACAAACATACTCACCTCATCCATTTTCTTGCGGAGAGGCCGTCGCAGCCATCTTGATTGAGGACAACGCAAGAAAACTGATGCTGTCACTACGCCCGGCTACTGCAGTGACATCACATGTCACCCTGTGTGACATTTCACTCTGTATCTTCAATCAAGATGGCTGCGACGGCCTCTCCGCAAGCAAATGGATGAGGTGAGTATGTATTTTTTTTTTTTCCGCCATTTCTGGAAAAATAGAATCATCACCAGGCGCAAGGAAATTTGGTTTGAAATTTTTCCTGAAATTTGAATTGAAGCCAATTTGTTTGGCTTCGATTCACTCAACACCAGTGACATGTTCTCGCTTTTTTCTTTATTAAATATTTTTATTTCCAGTTTTTACAAACTCCAGAAATCCACATATACAAGTCATATTCAACACAGAAGACACTTAAATAAAGCAAAAACCCACCCCATCCATTAAAAAAAAAAGTTCTCTCCAACTATCACTGCCCATGTCCCATACCCTTTTTCTGCCATACCTAGACATCATATTGTATATCCACTTCTCAGTCGGAGGTTAGTTACCTTCTCCATGAACTGTTTGTAGGTAGGTGGGTTCTCATTCATCCAAAATTGCGATATGAGTTTCCTCAGTTGATATAAAATTATTTTTAATCAGTGATGGTGCATGAATCATGGAAGGTGACCCTAAAACACATAACACAGGGATCTCTGGGAGAGATACATCATATACCATCTTAATTAGTGCTAGCATCTACTGCCAGTATTTCTTTAGTTTAGGACATAACCACATCATATGTAAAATGTCTGCCTGTGATGATTGACAACGGGGACATAATGAATCTAACCTCATCCCGGCTTTATACAATAAAGAAGGGGTCTTACATGTTCTCTTTAAATGCTGTTAACAGCAGCTCAAGCAAGATGGTTGCTTCCATAATTATTTACAGAAACTAGACAAAAAAAATTTCACATAAGTGGTTTTGATTAACAAAAATATATAGGAGATACATTTACTTTAAGACACGCTATAATTAGCATATAAATATCTGTAGAAAAGAAATAAGATGCATTTACAGACATAAAATTCCCGGCACAAGCTTATTCTGGGACAGGTGTGTATATATATATACACTGCGTGCAGAATTATTAGGCAAATGAGTATTTTGACCGCATCATCCTCTTTATGCATGTTGTCTTACTCCAAGCTGTATAGGCTCGAAAGCCTACTACAAATTAAGCATATTAGGTGATGTGCATCTCTGTAATGAGAAGGGGTGTGGTCTAATGACATCAACACCCTATATTAGGTGTGCATAATTATTAGGCAACTTCCTTTCCTTTGGCAAAATGGGTCAAAAGAAGGACTTGACAGGCTCAGAAAAGTCAAAAATAGTGAGATATCTTGCAGAGGGATGCAGCACTCTTAAAATTGCAAAGCTTCTGAAGCGTGATCATCGAACAATCAAGCGTTTCATTCAAAATAGTCAACAGGGTCGCAAGAAGCGTGTGGAAAAACCAAGGCGCAAAATAACTGCCCATGAACTGAGAAAAGTCAAGCGTGCAGCTGCCAAGATGCCACTTGCCACCAGTTTGGCCATATTTCAGAGCTGCAACATCACTGGAGTGCCCAAAAGCACAAGGTGTGCAATACTCAGAGACATGGCCAAGGTAAGAAAGGCTGAAAGACGACCACCACTGAACAAGACACACAAGCTGAAACGTCAAGACTGGGCCAAGAAATATCTCAAGACTGATTTTTCTAAGGTTTTATGGACTGATGAAATGAGAGTGAGTCTTGATGGGCCAGATGGATGGGCCCGTGGCTGGATTGGTAAAGGGCAGAGAGCTCCAGTCCGACTCAGACGCCAGCAAGGTGGAGGTGGAGTACTGGTTTGGGCTGGTATCATCAAAGATGAGCTTGTGGGGCCTTTTCGGGTTGAGGATGGAGTCAAGCTCAACTCCCAGTCCTACTGCCAGTTTCTGGAAGACACCTTCTTCAAGCAGTGGTACAGGAAGAAGTCTGCATCCTTCAAGAAAAACATGATTTTCATGCAGGACAATGCTCCATCACACGCGTCCAAGTACTCCACAGCGTGGCTGGCAAGAAAGGGTATAAAAGAAGAAAATCTAATGACATGGCCTCCTTGTTCACCTGATCTGAACCCCATTGAGAACCTGTGGTCCATCATCAAATGTGAGATTTACAAGGAGGGAAAACAGTACACCTCTCTGAACAGTGTCTGGGAGGCTGTGGTTGCTGCTGCACGCAATGTTGATGGTGAACAGATCAAAACACTGACAGAATCCATGGATGGCAGGCTTTTGAGTGTCCTTGCAAAGAAAGGTGGCTATATTGGTCACTGATTTGTTTTTGTTTTGTTTTTGAATGTCAGAAATGTATATTTGTGAATGTTGAGATGTTATATTGGTTTCACTGGTAAAAATAAATAATTGAAATGGGTATATATTTGTTTTTTGTTAAGTTGCCTAATAATTATGCACAGTAATAGTCACCTGCACACACAGATATCCCCCTAAAATAGCTAAAACTAAAAACAAACTAAAAACTACTTCCAAAAATATTCAGCTTTGATATTAATGAGTTTTTTGGGTTATTGAGAACATGGTTGTTGTTCAATAATAAAATTAATCCTCAAAAATACAACTTGCCTAATAATTCTGCACTCCCTGTATATATATATATATATATATATACGTATGTAGTAGAGTTAACACACATGCTTTATGAGACGTGTTATCTAAACTAAATGCGTTACGCAAACGCCTTCAATTGCTTTTCAATGCCTTTTGTTTCAAGATAACACGATGAGTTAAGAAATTTGAGTTAAGAGTTTGTGTGTTAGTATTAACTCTGCTACATCTGTGTATATATATATATATATATATATACAGTACAGACCAAAAGTTTGGACACACCTTCTCATTCAAAGAGTTTTCTTTATTTTCATGACTATGAAGGCATCAAAACTATGAATTAACACATGTGGAATTATATACATAACAAACAAGTGTGAAACAACTGAAAATATGTCATATTCTAGGTGCTTCAAAGTAGCCACCTTTTGCTTTGATTACTGCTTTGCACACTCTTGGCATTCTCTTGATGAGCTTCAAGAGGAAGTCCCCTGAAATGGTCTTCCGACAGTCTTGAAGGAGTTCTCAGAGATGCTTAGCACTTGTTGGCCCTTTTGCCTTCACTCTGCAGTCCAGCTCACCCCAAACCATCTCCATTGGGTTCAGGTCCGGAGACTGTGGAGGCCAGGTCATCTGGCGCAGCACCCCATCACTCTCCTTCATGGTCAAATAGCCCTTACTTTCAATGTTTTCCCTATTTTTCGGCTGACTGACTGACCTTCATTTCTTAAAGTAATGATGGCCACTCGTTTTTCTTTACTTAGCTGCTTTTTTCTTGCCATAATACAAATTCTAACAGTCTATTCAGTAGGACTATCAGCTATGTATCCACCTGACTTCTCCTCAACGCAACTGAAGGTCCCAACCCCATTTATAAGGCAAGAAATCCCACTTATTAAACCTGACAGGGCACACCTGTGAAGTGAAAACCATTTCAGGGACTACCTCTTGAAGCTCATCAAGAGAATGCCAAGAGTGTGCAAAGCAGTAATCAAAGCAAAAGGTGGCTACTTTGAAGAACCTAGAATATGACATATTTTCTGTTGTTTCACACTTGTTTGTTATGTATATACTTCCACATGTGTTAATTCATAGTTTTGATGCCTTCAGTGTGAATCTACAATTTTCATAGTCATAAAAATAAAGAAAACTCTTTGAATGAGAAGGTGTGTCCAAACTTTTGGTCTGTACTGTATATATATATATGATACGTATTCAATTATAAAGGAAAGCTATGCATCATTCCTGTGATTTATATTGTAAAAGTGAACAACCTGAAGGATGAACGTTAGCACATAATACAACATGTTGTGTGGTAGTTTCTCATAGTTAACAATCTCCACCATATGAATAACTGAGAATGTGTCACCAAGCTGCCTGAAAATAAATTCAATTAAACAAAAACTGACGTCCAAGCATTGTTCAGCCGTCTGCAGGATTGACAAGAGAATATCCTTTTGACAGCGGTGATTAACGAGGCAGGAAAGTTTCCTTTCACGTCAGAAAGTTAGCACATGTCATATTAACTTTTGGTTATGAAAAAAATGAATAACTAAAATAAAAAAGACAACAAAAAACAAAAATGTCATTATAATGGAATGCTTGGTGTCATAGTAAAACCCAAAAGTTCAAGTGAAAAAAAAAAAAACACACAAAAAGGTACCATATGTTTTGCCCTATAAGATGCACCTGTCCATAAGATGCACCTAGGTTTTAACGGTGGAAAATAATAAAAATATATTTTCCATTAGACCTCAGCTCAGAGCCCCAATCAGATACCCAATGTTAATCAGACCTCAGCTCAGACCCCCAATGTTAGTAATACCCCCAATCAGACATCAGCTCAGACCCCCCAATGTTCATAAGACCCCAATCAGATCTCAGATCACAGCCCAATGTGATAAACTTGATTTACGCCCCCAAAGTGAATATGACCCCTAAGCAGACCTCAGATCAGAACCCAATGTGAATGACCCCCCCTCAAGTAGACCTCATATTAGAGTACAATGTAAATAACCCCCAAGCAGACCTCATATCAGACCCCCAGCCTCAGAGCAGACATTTAAAAAATTAACAATTAACTTACCTCTCCTGCTCCATACACTGCCTCCCCTCCTGACATCCATGCTCTTCTCGTTCTGCCTCCTGCACTCTTTCTGTGACTCAATGAGTATAGTGTAAAGGCACAGTGCATAGGTATCCTTACTCTGTGCGCAGTCACAGCACAGCAGGTATGCAAGGAAGACCAGGAAGGGGTGAGTATAGAGCCCAGGGAGCGCTTCCTTCAAAACTTCCCAGTCTTCCTGTACTAATGGGTGCTTCAATAATGGAAGCGCTCATTAGTATTCACCCCATAAGATGCATTGACAACTTCTCCCCACTTTGGTGGGGGGAAGTGCATCTTATAGGGTGAAAAATACAGTAATAAAATCAACAGTTCTCTAAATGGTCATCCTCATGTGGACATCTTAATATAAGATATCAGCAAACAAGATCTGTAAGGCATGAAGATTTTTTTTTATAGGAGACATTTTTCATACAATACATTGAGATATAATCCTATAGGGGTAACTCCCCCAAAATTACTCAGGATAACCCCAGGTTATTTTTATTAAATTGTGAGAACTGTCATATGGTTTTCTTGGTGGAGAAGTAAACAGAACTTCTCATTGTCCCTGCGTGTTTCTAGTAGTTGGAGAAGTAGCCACATTGGTCTGCAGTGTATCTTAATTGAATGCTGCAAAGTGTTTCAATCCCCTTACTGGGATCTTCATCAGATGGATGACCAGCAAAAGGATTGAAATAGAGATGACCGAATTTCTTGATTGCAAATCATTTCTACCCAAATTGAAAGTGCTTTAAATGCCTGTAAAATCTCTCTCTTTCCATCTCTCTGGGAAAATTATACCCAAACAACGCTAAAGAAATTCTGATTCTGCCCAATCTGATTTATTTTTTTTTTTTTAAATTTGGGTCGAATTTGGATTCTAACAAATCAATTCTAACAAATCAATTCTGAAACATGAGAAACTAATACATGTTGCAGCATTGTGCTACTTCAATAAAATATATATTAAAGTGAAGACCAATGTGGAAGTGATTAATGATTTATCTTGCAGTACTCAGGGACAAAAGAGCAATTTTGTTTGTTTCTTTAGCAAGTTAACAGTTCAACTATTGGTCCTTGGAAGAGATCTTCATAAGCTCTAGTCCAGGCATGCTCAACCTGTGACAAAACTACAACTCCCAGAATGCCCTGATAGCTGTAGGGTCTCAAGGTATGCTGGGAATTGTAGTTTTGCAACAGCTGGAGGGCCGCTGGTTGGGCATCCCTGCTCTAGTCCATGGAAGAATCTGTCCCTGTAGATCAGAATTTTGATCTGTGAAAGCCCACCATAGATCAGGTTTGACTCATCAGAATTTTTCTTTTATGAACAACTTATCCAAAAATCACGGAAAGACAACATTTTTTACGGACAAATTGTAAAACCATAATGAATGATAAAGATTGTAATTAATTCCTGTCTATAGCTTAGTATTTACTGTGAGCTGTAACATCATGATAATTACCACCAAAATTATCTAGTCAAGCACCACCAGCCTTAAAAAAATCACTGACACATTTTTTTTTTTTCATAGACACAGGAAAAAGTTACCTATATTTATGGCCTGCCATGTCTGTGCTTAGACCTATAAACAAACACTGAGACTAATTAGCTATACAAGTATAATTTTATTGTAATACATGTTAAAAAACATCAAATCTGAGATGACAAACGTATATATATCACAAGTGCAGCACAACCCTGGGAGATACAAGTAATGGGTATGACATCAAGAGGAATGTGGGAAGAAGATGCAAATCTAAATCTACTGGATGGGCATCTAATCAAATAAAGTGCAAAGTGCCATGTGAATAAAGTGCATAAGCAGACCCCATTAAACAACGCATCCCTGCCCTGCCAAATGACTCACAGATAGTGCATGATGTAAAATGTATACAAGTAATCACATACCGTTTGTAAAAATATCACCCAGAGGAAGGTTTCCACCGAAACGCGTGTCGGGGTGTGCGGTTTTCCTGCGGAGATATTATTTTTATATTTGCAGCCAAGAAATAATTACTAGAAGTGCACAAATAGTCCCATAACATGGACAGTGACATACCAGATGTATTATTCGAATTTGCGATCTCCATTCATCATTTTCTACAATGCGAAATATCGGCAATATAATTTTCGCTTACGCGCATGCGCAAATGCACTGTACAGTACCCAAATGCACTATAAAGAAAGTATATTGGTATATAACACCCCGCTTCAATCAGTTTTTTGGGGGGACGACTAGTATATCACACCAGTAGAAATTATTTGTTCCAATAACGCTTGTCCCTCTATATACCTGCAGTATCGCAGCAGAACCGCACACAACTGCCGCACAATACAAATGCACTATAACATACTTTCTAACATAGAAAGTATATTATAACATTGTACAAGGAAGGCAAGCCATTAGAATATACATAAAGATAAAACGTAACCTTTAATAATGTTACTATGAGGGTCCAATCACACGTCCGTAAGTTTTTTGCGGATCCGCAAAACCCGGACACCAGTAATGTGCATTCCGCAATTTGTGGACCGCACATCGCCGGCACTATAATAGAAAATGCCTAATCTTGTCTGCAATTGCGGACAAGAATAGGACATGTTCTATTTTTTTCCGGAAACTAGAGCACAGATGCGGAAGTGCGGATCCGCAAATGCGAATGCGGACAGCACATTCCGGCCCCATAGAAAAAAAATGGGTCTGCAAATTGCGTAACTGATGCGGACCCATTTTGCGGACGTGTCAATGAAAAAGATATCCCTCAAAATGAAAATAAATTTAATTATTAAAGTTAAAGGGGTTCTGCACTTTTTAACTGATGATCTATCCTCTGGATAGATCATCAGCATCTGATCGGCGGTGGTCCGACACCCGGGACCCTCGCCGATCAGCTGTTTGAGAAGGCAGCGGCGTTCCAGCAACGGCGCAGCCTTCTTACTGTTTACCGCCGGCCCAGTGACGTCACGACTAGTATCAACTAGCGTGGGAGGGGCTAAGTTCCATTCAAGTGAACAGAGATTAGCCCCGCCCACGCTAGTTGATACTAGACGTGACGTCACTGGGCCAGCGGTAAACAGCGACAAGGCCGTGGCGCTGCTGGAGCTCCGCTGCCTTCTCAAACAGCTGATCGGCGGGGGTCCCAGGTGTCGGACAGCTGATCCCGGGTGTCGGAATCCCCGCCGATCAGATGCTGATGATCTATCCAGAGGATAGATCATCAGTTAAAACAAAGTGCAGAACCCCTTTAAGCAAAAAGCATAGATGTGGTAGGCAATAACAGGTGCTCGGCGGCACTAAATCAGAAACCATATGTCCTACCACAATCCGGGGGGTTCCAGTGCACATCCATGAATCCCGGAGGGAAAGCAAAAAACATCTATCCCTGGGCTAGATGATGATGTGGTATTGAAGGACAGGGTGGGCAAAAAACTGTCCCTGATATTGCCCTACAGGGGGGTGCTATTCTGGCCCTGATAGCCTAACCACAGACCACCCGCCCTGATAAGAGCGACCTCATCCGGAACCTTACCCTATATAAAAATGGCCCTAGTAAGCCCCTAGGCCCCTGACTTGCAGGTGATCACTATATAGATCTATGTGTTTTGACTCATTATAAAAGTATATTATAAGTATATTACACCCCTCTGTGTATCACACCAATCGATAGCACACCTATACTAGTCCTTAAAAACACTTTTGTGGCCCTATTAGCTAGCGTTTGGTGTCCCTAACAATCTGTCCCTGCTCCACACAGCAACCTCTCCCTACACTGGCAAAACACTGAATGTAAAAGGGCGGCCAGATCAGGTTTATTTATAAGGTAGGGGGTGTGTCCATGTGCTGAAACGTCTCAATTGGCTGTCCTGTACCACCTGATGGATGTGTCATGGGTCAAAGTTCTTCATAATGTAAAAGAATATGGCAGGCGCAAATTTCTTCATATGTTCGCATATTCGGCGAATCGCGAACAAGCAAATTTTGCGGCGAAACGACCGCAGGGCGAACCGCAAGGCCATCTCTATTCACATGGCACTTTGCACTTTATTTGTGCACTTCTAGTAATTATTTCTTGGCTGCAAATATAAAAATAATATCTCCGCAGGAAGACCGCACACCCCGACACGTGTTTCGGTGGAAACCTTCCTCTGGGTGATATTTTTACAAACGGTATGTGATTACTTGTATACATTTTACATCATGCACTATCTGTGAGTCATTTGGCAGGGCAGGGATGCGTTGTTTAATGGGGTCTGCTTATGCACTTTATTCACATGGCACTTTGCACTTTATTTGATTAGATGTCCATCCAGTAGATTTACCTTTGCATCCTCTTCCCACATTCCTCTTGATGTCTTACCCATTACTTGTATCTCCCAGGGTTGTACCGCACTTGTGATATATATACGTTTGTCATCTCAAATTAGATGTTTTTTAACATGTATTCCAATAAAATGTATACTTTTATAGCTAATTAGTCTCAGTGTTTGTTTATAGGTCTTCCCATTATTTCTGAGCTAGCTTTGCTAGAGGGGTTCAGGCCATTTGTTGTTTCACGCATTTTCATGTAACCGCCTTTGGTTTAAACATGTCTGTGCTTAGCTCAACTCTATCAGATTTGTAGATCTACACAAATTTTTATAAAGCTTTATAAAGATCTTCTATACCATATGATAATGCCTTTAGGGTGTTCTGATTTCTTTGTCCTTTACTGGTTACGGTTTCTTTGGGTTATTTTCATATTGTAACCATACTGCAGTACTATTCTTGCACCCACAGGATGAAAGTCAGGGTTGCCAACCACCTGTATATAGATTCCAGATCTATTTTCAAATCGTGAGAACTGCCAAAGGTTTCCTTATGCCATTCACATATTGTGAAAGTAATGTGCAAATACTGAAGAAATGTAATGCCTTTCTGTTTCCCTCAGTTTGAGAATCAGGGTTGCCAACCATCTGTTAATAGACTCCAGGTCTATTTTAAAACATGGAGGAAATGTATTATTTGTGGTAGTTTTGGTGTGAATTTGTTGTCTTTTCATTATGAGGTTGTACCAAACCTTTAAAACCCACAAAATTGCCATAGTAGATTTAATAAATGACCCTCTATGTTAAGATGTCAAATCCAACAACAATCTGCATCCCATGCATGTAATTGTAGTTTCCGTGTTCAGATGCTATGGAAAATTTCTGTATGGGAAAAAAATCTGTAAGATTAAAGTGGTTGTCCGGGCTTTTAATATTGATGAACTATCCTCAGGATAGGTCATCAATATCAGATCGGCTGGGGGACAGCACCTGGACACTACCACCCATCAGTTGCATGAGGAGACGGCGCGTGCGCAATGGGCACTTGCCATCTACCGTCTCTTCCTGTTCACCGCGGTTGTCTATAGCAAAGCGGAAGAGGGTATGTAATCAATATTAAAAGCCTGGACAACCCCTTTAAGTAGAATATTGCTTATTCCAACAAATTCCACATGGAAAAATGTGTTAATAAGTACAATTTGGATCAAATGGGGACGATTCTTGCGCAGAGCAGCATCAGAAATCCAAGTGATTTCTTCCATTGATCTTGCAGTAAAATGCATGTTAGATTTATGATTTGCGAATATCAAATGTGTGAACGTACCCTTATATTTATTTGAGTGATTCTTATATTGTTATAGTAAGGTAATTATTACTGGAGTAGACCAACACCGTTCTTATTCCTACAGTATGAGAATAAGGTTTGAAAACCATCTCTTAGTAGACCCCACATCTATTTTCAGATTGTAGTAATGTCTCAAGGTAATGCAAGTATAAAGAAATAGAGGGGAAGAAGAGTGCAGGGTCACTGTCTGGGACCACAGCTAGCAAACTGTAAATCTGCTACTCATCTTTGTTCTCCACTCTGGTTAGTAGATCTAAGGCAATTTTTTTTCACCAGAGACCACCATATAGCCACCTGGACTTGACTGCTGGGGACCCAGGATACATTTTCAAAATTAGATGACAGAATAAAAGCTGCAAGTTCACAGTTAGCAGACCAATCAGATGCCAAGGTGTAGCAGGAAGCTAAAACAAGCCAGAGTCTGTGCAAGGAGAGTCAATAGCAGACAAAACAACAGACAAGGGGTTAAACCAGAAGCAAGCTGAGGAGCTAAAGCCAGAAGAAACAGTTAAAGCCTAAACTGTAGATATGGGTTCATTCAAAATCTAGCTGATGTCAATACACAGGAAGGTCCAACATAAATGCAACATTGTTCTGAACACACAGAACAAACAGGAGTCAGGACAAAATCACAGGCAAAGCACTGCAGAGGGTGCAAGACTTAAAGTGTAACTGTCATTCTATTTGTATTTTTATAATTTATATGGGCAGTGACGTTAACTATTTTTGTAATATACTTGAATTACTGAAAATGTACATTTCTATTAGAAAATTAGCTCTAAGGTGGCCCAGTTTGAACCTTAGCAACGCTCCTCTGTTTTCTGTTTACATAACAGTGGAGACTTGTTAACACTGACTGTGTTATGTAAACACAAGATGGAGGAGCTCAAAATCGGCCACTTTAGAGCTATTTTTCTAATAGAAATGTATGATTTCAGTAATCAAAGTATATTACAAAAATGGTTAACATCACTGCCCCTATACATTACACAAATAAAAAAAGAATGGCAGCTACACTTTAACTCCCTTGCCTAGCTCTGGGATTGGCTGCTGGGTCAGGCATCTGATTGGCTTGACATTTAGGCTCACAGATAGGTTAACCAGTCAGGCTGGTCTGTGTAGTAACTGGTCTGGAGCAGCAACTCAAGAAACCTAGAGAATGGTTTTCTTATATCCACAGTATAAGAATCAGGGATGCCAGCCATTCATATTTTCAAATTGCAAGTGTAACAGCGGCTGCTGCGTGTTGCTGTTCCCCTGCTTACCGTCGTGGTCCCGGGCGCCGTGTTCAGCGGTAATCTGCTGCCAGTGTTTCCTTTCAGCCCTGGGCACAGCATGCTTGCTGCTTGTTTCCTGCAGCATTTCCTTAAGGGCCGGCGCACGTCACTTCCTGTGTTTTATTGGTTGTATCATGTGACCTCGCCAATCAATTCTAGCCCTCCTGCATATATATAAGTGGCTTAGACTCCTTCCCATATGCCTCAGTGTCAAGGTCTTTGTGTCCTGCTAAGATTCCTGATATCCGCTTGTGTTCTAATGTTCCTGACTCGTACTTGTGTTCCTAGACTCTGCTACTTGCTTTATCCCTGCCTGCTTGCCTTGACTCTCGTGTAGCCGACCCAGATTGCCTGACCTGTACCTGTGCCACCTGCCCTGACCTATTGCCTGTATGACTTCACCTCTGCCTCGTCCTTCGGTCCTGCACTGTTGCTCCTTGTAACGACTCAGCCTGCTGACAACGCCTGTACCTCTGGTACCTTTCTCAGGTACCTCCTGGTCCACATAGAACATCTGCCTCGTGTGCCTATCCTCCTCAAGCGGTAGCGACCTGGTATTCCCCTCGGGAAAGTCTATCCCCACCATCAGGGGTACTGTGAAGATCGAGGGGTTCACTTAGACAACACCCTTAGAGGAGGTAGGATACGTGGCACAGTGGGTTCAGACCCGCTGGTTTGTGACAGCAAGAATGTCTCATTCTATCATTCATTCAAGTAACATTTAGGTCCAACATCAAAGCAGTTTTACTTTGAAGGTCAGATAAATGACCTTCATTTGCCATAAACTTTAACCAAGTGAATAAATACGTTTGTTAAAGATGTAGAGAAAAGTAAGAAAATAAGAATATAGCTTGATCTTCTTAGAATTCAATACTTTATTACCGTATAACAAGAAGTTATTCACATTTACTACAAATGTACAGTTCAGTCGAGCAGATAAGTCAAAGAATCTGAAAGAGCACATTCATTACGATATAATGGCATGTCCTTCCTCACCAAGTTTAATTTCTTAGCACTCTATTTTCCCATGTACTTGCTATTTTACCTTACTTCAGATGTGGGGTTGCTTAGCAATTGTGTGACTAAAATCATCAAAGAACATTCATAAACTATATCGAGGCTTTTCATCTAGATTCTTCTTTACCCTTCTCCACAGATTATAGATAAGAAAAAGCACAAAGGGTTACGTCTACAAATTTTATACTTTCCCTTCAGCATTCTGATGCATTAAATAATAATGGCACCAATAATAAAAACCTGTAGAATTATCTTTCCACCTCCAGGTAGAGTAACATTTAAAGAGGAAATCATAGCATAATAGCTGAAAAGACAAACTAAAAAAAAATCATAGACGGAATGTTCCTTTTAGGCTACATGCACACAAACGTGGTTTGTTTCCGTGTCCACTCCATTTTTTTGGCGGATAGGATGTGGACCTATTAATTTCAATGGGTCTGCAAAAAATGCGGACAGCACACCGTGTGCTGTCCGCATCAGTATGTTTGTTCCGTAGCCACGCAAAAAAAATAGAACATGTCCTATTCTTGTCCGTTTTAGGCATTGTTACAATGGATCCGCAAAAAGAAAAAACAGGTGGCATCCGTTTTTTTTGGTTGCGGATGCACAATTTACGGATTGCAAAACACATACGGTCGTATGCATGTAGCCTTAAAGAAAATATTGATTTAATTTAGAAGCCGCAGGTGATGACAAGGGACTGCCATAAATTGGCAATACTCACCCTGTGGCATTCTTAAGAATAATTTGGAGAGCATGAAATGTAAAGGCTAGAGACACATTCCTGTGCAATTTGTTATGATTTAATTTCACTCATTTTGGGCTGAAAATCATTTTTTCAATTAGTCTTTTTAAAAATTGTCAGCAGTTTGGGTGCTACAGGGTTAAGTTAAATCTTAGTTTCAGTTTCACACTGAGCCTTCACGTTGCTGTTCTGACGGCTATGTATAGCCCTTATCCCTGAACTCTAGAGTCTAGACAGTTCATAAACACGCATTATAACTAAATTATTTTCAAACTGTTAAGAATATGGCTTAAATGATGAACTGGCAGGAGTTCAGGGATAGGAGCTATACATAGCTCTCAGAACAATCCCATGATGGCTCATTGTGAAACTGACACTAAAATAGTGTGCAGTTTGGCTGAAATTTAACCCTGTAGACGAAAAACTGTAAAATGAAATTGTAAATTTTTTAAATAAAATTTGCCCCTCAAAAGCCTTTAAAATAAGTTAAGATTATGCCTGGGAGCTATAATCCTATAATTTTACTTTTGCAATTTAATCTTCATTCCAATGATGTACAATATTGTTACAAACAAAAAATAATAAATTATCTAGAAGAATAGTTTGGCACATGGGGTGGGTGTGCTCTGACACATAGAAGAGCTGGGTTAAAGGGAACCTGTTATGTTGTACATAGAACCCAATATGGGGGCAGCATGGTACAGAACCGTTGTTAGTGTAGATGTTATTCACTGACTAGGACTTCCCAGTGGATGCCAAAATATAGAAAGAGCAGAGATACTGAAGTGAATATATAGTTAGTGAATGTTATAGTTGGAGATAAGTGAAAATTTGGAAAATTTGATTCGGCTGCTTTGCTGAATAAAAAAAAATTGCTTCGTAATGAATTACTTTGTCACAAAGCAAATTGTTTTGTAAGTAGCGGGTGCAATGACAGGGAGCTGAGATAGTGCCACTCCCCATCATTGTACCCCTCAGATGCCACGTTCATACATGATAGCGGCATCTGCGAGTAAAAACTGTGTAAAATGAACAGAAAAAATATTAAATCATACTTACCTGATTACTTACAACGGACTGGCCACCGCCATCTTGATTGAAGATTTGGTGCGAAATCTCGATGATGACGTCATCACGCCGGCCGGTGTCGTGACGTCAGACGTCACCACGCATGGGACTTCGACCGAGAACTTCAGTCAAGATGGCGGTGGCCGGCGCGTCATGACCAAATGTATCAGGTAAGTATGATTTTTTTCGTTTTTTACACTATTTCAGGTTAAATCAATTCGCTACCATGAAGCACAAAGAAATTCGGCTTTGCGGCAAATGGAGTTTATTCTGAAATTGGGATCGAATTCCACTTTGTGGGATTCGATTCACTCATCTCTAGTTATAGTGAATATTTTGCTATGAAATTGCAATATTATACACATACATATCATAGAAATCTTTGTCTTATAGAATGAGAGGGGAGATTTATCAAACTGGTGTAAAGTAGAACTGGCTTAGTTGCCCATAGCAATCAATCAGATTCCACATTAAATTTTTCACAGCGCCTTTGGAAAATGAAAGGAGGAATCTGATTGGTTGATATGGGCAGCTAGGCAAGTTCTACTTTACACCAGTTTGATAAATCTCCCCGCAGTATCTTATAATTAAATTTTGTTTGCATCAGGAATCAAAAATAATTGAAATATCTATAAAAGGGTGCACGTTCAGTTTCAGCCTAGGCTGTCTGAGAACCACCAGCAAAATTCATTCTGGGGGCCCACTGTATATGCTTTATATATATATTTATACACTGCTCAAAAAAGGGAACACTTAAACAACACAATGTAACTCCAAGTCGATCAAACTTCTGTGAAATCAAACTGTCCACTTAGGAAGCAACACTGAGTGACAATCAATTTCACATGCTGTTGTGCAAATGGGATAGACAACAGGTGGAAATTATAGGCAATTAGCAAGACACCCCCAATAAAGGAGTGGTTCTGCAGGTGGTGACCACAGACACTTCTCAGTTCCTATGCTTCCTGGCTGATGTTTTGGTCACTTTTAAATGCTGGCGGTGCTTTCACTCTAGTGGTAGCATGAGACAGAGTCTACAACCCACACAAGTGGCTCAGGTAGTGCAGCTTATCCAGGATGGCACATCAATGCGAGCTGTGGCAAGAAGATTTGCTGTGTCTGTCAGCGTAGTGTCCAGAGCATGGAGGCGCTACCAGAAGACAGGCCAGTACATCAGGAGACGTGGAGGAGGCCGTAGGAGGGCAACAACCCAGCAGCAGGACCGCTACCTCCGCCTTTGTGCAAGGAGGAACAGGAGGAGCACTGCCAGAGCCCTGCAAAATGACCTCCAGCAGGCCACAAATGTGCATGTGTCTGTTCAAATGGTCAGAAACAGACTCCATGAGGGTGATATGAGGGCCCAACGTCCACAGGTGGGGGTTGTGCTTACAGCCCAACATCGTGCAGGACGTTTGGCATTTGCCAGAGAACACCAAGATTGGCAAATTTGCCACTGGCGCCCTGTGCTCTTCACAGATGAAAGCAGGTTCACACTGAGCACATGTGACAGACATGACAGAGTCTTGAGACGCCGTGGAGAAAGTTCTGCTGCCTGCAACATCCTCCAGCATGACCGGTTTGGCATTGGGTCAGTAATGGTGTGGGGTGGCATTTCTTTGGAGGGCCGCACAGCCCTCCATGTGCTCGCCAGAGGTAGCCTGACTGCCATTAGGTACCGAGATGAGATCCTCAGACCCCTTGTGAGACCATATGCTGGTGCGGTTGGCCCTGGGTTCCTCCTAATGCAAGACAATGCTAGACCTCATGTGGCTGGAGTGTGTCAGCAGTTCCTGCAAGACGAAGGCATTTATGCTATGGAATGGCCCGCCCGTTCCCCAGACCTGAATCCAATTGAGCACATCTGGGACATCATGTCTCGCTCTATCCACCAACGTCACGTGGCACCACAGACTGTCCAGGAGTTGGCAGATGCTTTAGTCCAGGTCTGGGAGGAGATCCCTCAGGAGACCGTCCGCCACCTCATCAGGAGCATGCACAGGCGTTGTAGGGAGGTCATACAGGCACCTGGAGGCCACACACACTACTGAGCCTCATTTTGACTTGTTTTAAGGACATTACATCAAAGTTGGATTAGCCTGTAGTGTGTTTTTCCACTTTAATTTTGAGTGTGACTCCAAATCCAGACCTACATGGGTTGAAAAATTTGATTTCCATTTTTTATTCTTGTGTGATTTTGTTGTCAGCACATTCAACTATGTAAAGAACAAAGTATTTCAGAAGAATATTTAATTAACTCAGATCTAGGATGTGTTATTTTTGTGTTTTTGAGAAGTGTATTTATATGTATATATATATATATATATATATATATATTTATATATATTACCTGACCCCCATTCACAAATCCCTAAAACTGTGTCAAACACATTTTTAATCAGCAGCCTGCTGCCTACCCTGTTCCTCAGACTGTTCTGGCCTATAGCTCTTGTCAGTATCTTGTCGAGTGGCTCTTGCCTTGAACCAGGGCTTTTGCCTTGAACGCACGTTCACACAGTTTACCTTTGTCATTATTATCGGGTATTGAGTGCAGATTGATGGGAGAACACATTTTTCATTTTAGAACAAGGTCGCAACATAACAAAATGTGAAAGAACTGAAAGGGTCTGAAGACTTTCCAAATGTAGTGTTATTTTTCCATGTGTATCTCCCTTCTCAGCATCTTCAGTACTGAACACTGGCATATCTATAAATGTCCATTTCTAGATATATTCAGCACGATGAAGCGCTCAGCCTGTAAATGGATTTTTAAATTGCTGGGGGCGAGACATGCAGGTTAAATCTGTTCCTTTTGAGTGGATAATTTTATGGAGGAAAATAACCGCATTTAGCAAGGGGTACAGAGCATGAGGGAAAGGGGCTTATCTGACATTTATGGGGGTTACTAATTAATATCTCCACTTAAAACATGTTTTTATTTCAAAGCAAAGGCCAAAAACTGACAATTAAATAACCTAATGAAGCCAATCTCACTGCAATGACAATATATAGAATCACACAGAGGAAGCAGAGCTGAGTTGGTCAAGTATCTGTTCCTTTTGTGTAGCACGGTAGCGAGATAAAGGGGTCATCCGAGAACCTACTGTATGCTTTTTTTTCTGAGCATGTTTGCTTATGGAAAACTGTATTTCCTAAAGGTGCCTTGTTTCAACTCCAGGCGACCAGAAATTGAAAATGGTGTATGAGAATAAAAATACCTACTCACGTTAGATAAAAAAAAAAAATAGCCATTGGTCAGTTGATGCCATTTCCATGCTTGCCTACTGCTTGCTCACTGCACAGAACAAAGATGACACCTACTATAGAAGAAAAGTAGCTGCAAATCTAGCATGCTCGACCTAGATCACGTGAACTGCTAAAGGACCTATCCCTAAAAAAAAAAGATATGAACAGACTTGTAGCCCGGGGATTTTTTGTAATGAAACCTCCACCCATTTCCACTTCTAAAATTCAGCTGGATTCAAAACATTTCTTATTATAGCAGTGCAGGACAATAACTCAAAGGATTGTGGGAATACCCCACTGAGATAGTATTGTATTCTTCCTTACCTTTCCTCTTAGCTCAAGATATCCCGAGATGATTGTCCCAGTTTAAACAACTTTGAAAAAAATATGATTCTCTGATACAATGTTGGAAGTTGTTTATGCTATATGTGTCTACATTTGGCCACCCAGTAACTGTCATGTATATTACAGCCTATTGCAGGCTTTCCTAGCATGTCATGAAGAAAATTAGCAAAATGGGTGGACACATCAATAACCCGATTAGTTTAGATTCAGTCATATTGAGAACCACTGATGATACTGGGACACCATAACAAAGTCAGCACTGCCACCTCTGTATATTTGTATGGTACCAAAGTGGTTACTTGCCTTCTAATTGTACGGTATTTGTGGATTACAACGACTTCATCATTAGCATGCACATATCTTCACTCATCGAGCCTTGTAAACTGCTTTGAAGACTGAAGACGCAGCTCCATTTATCATCCCTGTGCCTCCAGAGCCCCAGCCAGGTGTAACGGAAGAAAACACATTTGGCAAGAGAAGCCTCAGCACATCGCTGCTGATGGACATTTCAAAGCAGTGATAATGAGCAGGAGATAAGGGGATTATGGGAACATATGCTTGGAAGAAGCTTTGTGACTGCTAAACACCAGGTTTAGTCCAAGCAATTCTGGTGTCCACATACAAGATAAAAGCTAGCGGTTCACCTTCAGATTGCAGGAATGGGCCTACAGATTTTCATCCATCAGTCTTCACATTTGTTTATTCAGAGGATGAGGAGAGTTGTTCTCTACATGTGTGAAATCCTCGCATATGAGATGCAAACAATTTGATATTTTGTATGCATTGCAATTAGAGATAAGCGAATCGAATCAGACGAAGTGGAATTCGCAACGAATTAGAATTTCCTCGCGCTTTGTGGTAATGATTAACAATTTTTCCTAAATGGCGGCTACAATGGCGGCTACACATGTGAGGACATGGGGCAAGGAACTCTGGGAAGGCCTATTTTAATACAAAAAGAAAAATACATTCTCAGTTCACGTCGGCAGCGGTTATATGTCTTGAAAGCGCTTAGTGGCCTATTTCAGTACAAAAAGAAAAATATATTCTCAATTCACGTCGGCAGCGGTTATATGTCTTGAAAGCGTTTAGTGGCCAATTTCAGTACAAAAAGAAAAGTATATTCTCAGTTCACTTCTGCAGTTATATGTGTTGAAATGGATTAGTGGCCTATTTCAGTACAGAAAGAAAAATATATTCTCAGTTCAAGTCGGCGGTTATATGTGTTGAAAGCCTGACTGGGAGTCAGCAGGGTCGCAGCAGTGAGTCAGCAGGGTGGCAGCAGTGGGAGGTCCGGAGCCAAATGTGCCTGGGGTAGACCACCTGCTTCGTAGCAGCCTACCTGCCTGGGAAGTAGTGGTGCAGGGGTTCACAGAAGTCAGTCAGTGTGTAGTGTTGTCGGTAAAATCACCTACTTTGCGGTGTGGCAGTTTTTTGTACAGCCTCCGGAGGAGGTGAACATGGCCAATGTTGGCACCACGGCCCTGCGTCAACATATGAAGCATCACCATAAACTGTCCTGGGAGAACCGTGGCTCTGATGTGGTGGTCCAGCCTGCTTCAGCAACCGCTGCATTACCCAGTGGCACGCCACACCAAATTTCAGGCAGTCAAGGCTCCGCCACCTCAGGCGAAGGGAGCTGTCTGTCATTCCCATCGTCTGCTGGTTCTGAAGCTCCTGCTCCTCCTACTCCTCGTCAGTCATTCCGTCTGCAATCGATCACCAAAGCGATTACCAAGAGACAACAGTATGTGTGCACGCATCCAACGGCGCAGAAGCTGAACGTGCTGCTGTCCAAGTTGCTGGTGCTGCAGTCCCTCCCATTCCAAGTGGTGGACTCTGCACCTTTCAGAGAACTGATGGCTTGTGGCGAGCTGAGGTGGAGAGTCCCAAGCCTTTAGTGATGTATTTCGGTATCAACAAAAAAAATTATTCAGCGTTCAGCGCTGCAGTTATATGTGGTAAAACCTTTAGTGACATATTTCAGTCAAAATACAAATTTTTTTCAGCGTTCAGCGCTGCAGTTATATGTGGTAAAAACTTTATTGAAGCATTTTGGTAGAAAAACAAAATTTATTCAGCGGTCAGCACTGCGGTTATATGCGGTAAAATCTTTAGTGACGTATCTTAATGAACTTTGCGACTCTTCCATACTCAAAGCTATCTTGACGCTTTGTCTTCTCATTGTCTGTAGCTACTACAGGCCTGTTCATGCCAGGCAGGTTCCCCCAGAAGTATCTGGGTCGATGAGCAGCCGATACCACACTTGCATCAGTCTTGACAGAATTCGTCTCCAGGTAGAGAGAAATTGTTTTTTGGAATGCTTTCTCCATCATAACCACGTTGTCTAATAAACTGAAAACTGGCGGATTCTCTCCTGTCTTAGGCAATACTTAATTTTTATTATAAACTATTGAATATTAAATTGAACCAAAACTTGATTAAAATTATAAGAAATTAATCTTAAATTTGCCAGTATATTATCCCAATCTTCCAGGGAAATTCAAGGACAATCAATTTGCCAAGCTATTTGTGCCGGAAAATGTGTATTATTAAATCGTGTTTTAAGCAACACTTTATAAAGTTGAGAAATTTTAACCTTCTGTTCTGTCAGATATTCCCTATAAATGAACAAACAAAGTGGCCATTCTGTGGTCTCCTCATGCTGCTGCCACCTCCACACTCTCTCGTCGTCGTGCCACTCTGTGGCCCCCTCATGCTGCTGCCAACAATGCAATCTCTCGTCGTCGTGCCACTCTGTGGCCTCCTCATGCTGTGGCCTCCTCATGCTGCTGCCACCTCCCCACTCTGTCACAGGGTCACTCTGTGGTCTCCTCATGCTGCTGCCACCTCCACACTATGTCACCTTGCCACTCTGTGGTCTCCTGATCCTCTTGCAACCTCCACACTCGGTCATTGCGCCACTCAGTGGCCTTCTCCTGATGCTGCTACTGCTGCTGCCTCCACCCCTAGACTCTGTCATTTTGCCACTCGGTGTCTTCCTCCTACTGCTGCCACACTCGGTCATTGTGCCACTCAGTGACCTCCTCATACTGCTGCCACCTCCAGACTCTGTATTTTGCCACTTGGTGGCCTTCTCCTGATGCTGCTACTGCTGCTACCGCCACCTCCAGACTCTGTCATTTTGCCACTCTGTGGCTTCCTCATACTGCTGCCACCTCCACACTCAGTCATTGTGCCACTCAGTGGCCTACTCATACTGCTGCCACCTCCAGACTCTTTCATTGTGCCACTCGGTGGCCTTCTCCTGATGCTCCTACTGCTGCGGCCGCCACCTCCAGACTGTCATTGTGCCAGTCTGTGGCCTCCTGAAGCTGCCGCCACCTCCACACTGTCATTGTGCCACTCTGTGGTCTCCTCATGCTGCCACCACCTCCCAACTGTCATTGTGCCACTCTGTGGTCTCCTCATGCTGCCGCCACCTCCAGGCTGTCATTGTGCCACTATGTGGCCTCCTGATGTTGCCGTAACCACCAGACCCTGTCATTGGGCCACTCTGTGGTTTCCTCATGGTGTTCCCACCCTGCCACTTCATGACTGGGCCACTATTTTGTCTTTCGCCCTGGCTGACATCATCATTTGTTTGACCATTCTTCTGATCTGTCAGAAGGAAGGAAAAATGAGACGCACAACGGATCCTGTCTGTGTAGCAGCAGTAAGGCCTGTATGGTCTCATCAGAATTGGCCTATGATTTGGTAGCCAAAAACAGGAGTGGGTACAAAACACAGAAGACATGCAAATATTCCATTTACGTGTCATCTCTGTTTTAGATCCAATCCTGTTTTTTTTTGGTATTAGCAATACTGATGGATTTTTGAGCAAATGCTGACCGAGTGAAGGCGTATGCTCCACAGACAGGATCCGTTTTTTGTGGGTTATTGTTCTGACGGATCAGAGGAAGGGCAAATTAATCAGTGATGTCAACACAAACTTACTGCTGACACCCCCTCCACTCTGTTGGGGGGCTCTACTTGTGTAAGCGTTTAATAGAACAGGTTATGTAGACATCCATGTGGAATCAGCTGGCGACGGTGTAAAAGGAGTGCGCTTCTTCTTGGCACTTACATCGACCTGTAAGGCTGAGTTCACACTTGAGTTATTTGGTCAGTTTTGGCCCCGTAACTGCCCAAATAAGTGAAATGTGCAGTGATTCTAAGAGCGACGCCTGTTATCTGCATGTCATACAGACTCACAGTATTATTTCACTACCAAAGCAGACTCCCTATGCGTGTTACTGCAAGGCACAGTGTTCTACACCGCTATAAAGGCTCTCTGCAGCCAGGAAATAGCTGTTTTTTACCGTAATTAGCCGCAAATATATTTGTATCGAAAAAAAATTGTTTCCGAAAAATTTGGCGAACCGGCGAATCCAATTTTTTTTAAATTCGCTCATCTCGAATTTCAATGTATCAGAATATTCTAAAGATGGGATAAATGACAGGTTTAACTGGGTTGTAACCATCTTAATGTAGAAATACCATTTTATCAACAGCTGAGTGAATTCCATTGCTGAGGACCCATGCACATGTCACTGTAGGTCAGTGCCATAAAGCTCTTTTGTGCAGAACATCCATGCTCCATATGAGTCATATGCAATGCAACATAAAACATCTATATGTGGATCCATAATAAAATCTGAGGCATTCAGATGGTAGCCCTATTATCACTATCTAAAAAGGGTCCTGTAATACAGGCGTGTTCATAGGCAGTAGAAATATCTATGCACTTATCTATATAAAAATCTGGAATGGATGGACCAATATCATTGTAAAGTGAACAGCCCACATTTGTACATATGTGCACATTAAAGGGAACCTGTCACATGGAACGTGGTGTCTAAGCTGTTTTAGTAACTTCTAAAAGAGAACCTGCCACCATGAAAATGTGAAAGTAATCAGCAGGCAGCATGATATAGAGCAGGAAGAGCTGAGCAGCTCGATATATAGTTTTATGGGAAAAGAATCAGTATAAGTTGTATTTCATTCATTTAAATTCCAGCTCATTCTGAGCTTTGAAGTCCAGGAGGCGGTCCTATCAGTGATTGACAGCCTTCCCTCTATGACTGTGCATACAGAGATAACTGTCAATCACTGATAGGACCACCTCCTTGTTGTCAAAGCCCAGAATGAGCAGGGATTTAAATGAATAAATTATAAGTTTTACAGAATCTTTAGAAAGTTGTGATCAATCTTTTTTCTGTTTTTTAATTTTCATAATATAACGTTAGACACTTGAATCTTGAATCTACTATTTATTCATATTTTATAATATTCATTAAGATATGTAAAGATCTAAAATATCTTTGATATATGTTTCTCCAGGTCTGAAAGTTCTAGAGGTCCTGATCAATGTGACCAGGCAGCAAGTGGAGGATTTTCATGGCTCTGAGGATTACTGGTGCCAATGTGTTGCTTGGAGTAATCTGGGGACCTCCAAAAGCAGAAGGGCATCTGTGCGCATAGCCTGTAAGTATTGTGATCCTAATAATAAATTCTTACACCAAAAAAAAAACTATCTTCAATAACTAGCTAAAGGCTTTGTTCACCTCAGAAACCATATTTTTTTTCTAAGCAAAGCAACTTTCCAGTGGATCCTTATTAAACATATCCTATTGTTTTGTTCCTACAACTCTTGTGAAGATTATAGCAGTAATTTATTATGACCTCCTACATGGTAACATAGTTTGTGAGGCTGGAAAAAAGACATCCACCCATCCAGTTCAGCCTGTTTTCCTGCAATTTGATCCAGAGGAAGGCAAAAAACCCATGAGGTAGAAGCCAATTTTCCTCATTTACAGGGAAAAATTCCTTCCTGACTCCAATCAGGTAGTCAGAATAATTCCTTGGATCAACGACAGTTCTCATTCCTGGGTATCAATAGATGATGAGAAAGATCTCTGTAGTGACCTCTGATCTATTTATACATAGTTATTAGATTTCCACTCAATAATCTCTTTTCTAAACTGAACAACCCAAATTTTAATAATCTTTCAGGGTACTGTAGTTGCCCCATTCCAGTTATTACTTTAGTTGCCCTCCTCTGAACCCTTTCCAGCATTGCTATGTCTGCCTTGTTCACAGGAGCCCAGAACTGTACACAGTACTCCATGTGTGTTCTGACTAGTGATTTGTAAAGTGGTAGGACTATGTTCTCATCACGGCCATCTATGTCCCTTTTGATGCAACTTATTATGCTACTGGCCTTGGCAGCAGCTGCCTTTACTCTGGTTTCTACAGATTAGTTTGTTCACTAAAATTCCTAGGTCCTTTTCCATGTCAGTGTTACTGAGTCATTTACCATTTAGTATGTACTGGTGACTTGCATTATTCCCTCCAATGTGCATAACCTTACATTTGTCAGTGTTAAACCTCATCTGCCACTTATCTGCCCAAGCCTCCAATCTATCCAGATCCCTCTGTAGTAGTATACTGTCCTCTTCCGTGTTAATTACTTTACACAGTTTAGTGTCATCTGCACAAATTGATATTTTACTGTGCAAGCCTTCTACAAGATCATTAATAAATATATTGAAGAGAATAGGGCCCAATACTGACCCCTGAGGTACTCCACTAGTGACAGTGACCCAATCTGAGTGTGTACCATTAAGGCTACTTTCACACTGGCGTTTTGGCTTTCTGTTTGTGAGATACGTCATGGGCTCTCACAAGCGGTCCAAAACGGATCAGTTTTGCCCTAATGCATTCTGAATGGAAAAGGATCTGCTCAGAATGCATCAGTTTGCCTCCGTTCCATCTCCATTCCGCTCTGGTGGCGGACACCAAAATGCTGTCTGCTTGACAAAACTGAGGCTTTTTGAAAGCCTATGCTCCTAATTTAGGAGCAAGCAGTATTTATATGCTACTCTCTCTACTGGGGGGTGGCCGGGGAGGGGCGGATCAGGGTGGGGACAAGGCTATTGACCCTGTCACATTCATAATTATTCACCCTAGTTTTCTGGCGTAATTCACAATTGAAATCTACACCAGACAGGGACTGAAGTAGATTTCAAGTTAGGTGCACTAACTGGCAGATGGTGGCCTTAATTTATGATGAGGCTTGTGGCTTGTAATAAATTAAGTGCATTCTCTGGCAGAGGAGGAGATATCAAAGAACCGCATTTTTGTGTCTCTGTGGTAACAGAGAGCAAGCAAATGCTGTGGGGTCTTGTTATCTGTTTCTTCAGTTATGCACCCTTTCTTTTGTACCAAATGTACATGTGCATGACGTATTGGACAAATATATTTAAAAAAAAAGTTTTCCCTCAATCTGCACACAATACCCCATAACGAGGAAGTGAAACTAGAATTTTTGAAATTTTTGCAAATTTATTAAAAAGGAAAAATATAAATTTTGCGTGGACATAAGTATTTAGACCTTTGATATTACACATGAAATTTAACTCTGGGGCCTCCCATTTCATCATCTTTGAGATATATCAACGCAATGAATAAAGTTCATCTGTGTTAAATTCAGTTGACTAGAGGTGATTTGGAAAGACACAGTCCTCTCTATATAAGGTTTCCCTGCTCGCAATGCATATCAGAGCAAAAACCAAGCCATGAGGAGTAAAGAACTGCTTGTAAAGCTCAAAGACATGAATGTGTGGAGGCACAGATCTGGAGAAGGGTACCAATGTTTTTCTGCTGCACTGAAAGTTCCCAAGAGCACATAATTTTTAAATGGAAGGCATTTGGAAGAACCAAGATTCTTCCTAGAGATTACCACCCCACCAAACTAAGTAATAAAGGGAGAAGGGCCTTGATAAGAGAAGTGACCAAGAACTCAATGCTCAGTCTGGCTGAACTCCAAAGATCCTGTGTGCAGATGGTAGAAACTTTCAGGAGGTCAACTGCCACTGCAGCACTCACTAGTGTTGGTCGAGCACCAAAGTGCTCGGGTGCATGGGTGCCCGAGTAGAGCACCTCAGGATTCTCGGGTTCTCTACAGTGCACCCAAGCACAATAGAAGTCAATGGGAGAACCCAAGCATTAAACCAGGCACCACCTGATCTGAAGAGGGGAGGGTGTCTGGTTCACAGAAAAAGAAATTGATGGAAACACCACTGAAAATAGTTCGGGAACAGCATGGGGAGGATGTCTGGATGTATCTTGGACTCTCAGGTCGCTGCTGGGAACGATGTTGTCCGAGTAGTAGGCCACTTTTACAGACTGACAATGATACGCACAAAACCAAATATAAAATCGATTTTAGAGGAAAAATTGTAAGGAAACATTATTTTCTGTATATTTACTTGTATATAAAGTGCAAGTGCTGCCAAAAATTACAAGGAAGAGGCAGTCCGATACAACCTGTATATCACATAAAGGAGGGACTCATTCACATTGTGGAACAATTGTTCAGGTAGTGGGACTCCTACACTCATAAAGCCTATGCACTAAGGGAAAGGGCTGCCAAAAATTACAAGGAATCGGCACTACAATACACCCTTTATTACACATAGAGGAGGGCATCCTACACACCCTTGAAAAATGTTGATTGATGGCCTGCTGGTGATCCTCAAAAACGATTGGAGCAAGGGCATGCTGATCTGACCATCTAAAACATTAGGGGCGAGGGCCTGCTGCTGATGTGACCATCTAAAACATTAGGTGTGAGGGTCTGCTGCTGAGCTGACCCTCTAAAACATTAGGGGCGAGTGCCTGCTGCTGATCTGACCTTCTAAAACATTAGGGGCGAGGGCCTGCTGCTGATCTGACCATCTAAAACATTAGGGGTGAAGGTCTGCTGCTGAGCTGACCATCAAAAAACATTAGGGGCGAGTGCCTGCTTCTGTTCTAACCATATAAAACATTAGGGGCAAGGGCCTGCTGGATACCCTCTAAAACATTATCGGCAATGGCCTGCTGGTGACCCTCTAAAACATTATCGGCGAGGGCCTGCTGGTGTCGCTCAAAAATATTATGGGCGAGGGCCTGCTGGTGACCCTCTAAAACATTATGGGTGAGGGCCTGCTGGTGACCCTCTAAAACATTATGGGCGAGGACCTGCTGGTGACCCTCTAAAACATTATGGGTGAGGGCCTGCTGGTGACCCTCTAAAACATTATGGGTGAGGACCTGCTGGTGACCCTCTAAAACATTATGGGTGAGGGCCTGCTGGTGACCCTCTAAAACATTATGGGTGAAGGCCTGCTGGCAACCCTCTAAAACATTATGGGTGTTGATATGATGGAGGAGGAGGAGGACGAGAAAAGGGAGATTGAACCATATACCCTTTTTAGTGGTGGAAGGGGTGCATAGGAATATTCAATACACCATAGAAGCCACATTTAAAGTGCCTTTATGTTCAGCCGCTTTCCTCTGGTGGAATAGAGAAGTCAGGGGCAATCCAGGCCTTGTTCATTTTTATAAGAGTCTTACTGTCAGCATTTTCAGCTGACAGGCGGATGCGCTTATCAGTTATTATGCCCCCAGCAGCACTAAATACACGCTCAAAACGCTGGCGGCAGAGCAGGCCAGCACCTCCAAGGCGTAGAGCGCCAGTTCGTGCCACGTGTCCAGCTTGGACATCCAATAGTTGTAAAGCACAGAGGAATCACTGAGGATGATGACACGGTCTGCTACGTACTCCTTCACCATCTTCCAAAATTTTTCCCTCCTTGTGACACTAAGCCACGCATAAGGTTGAGGGTGCTGGCGGGGTGTCATAAAACTGTCCCAGGCCTTGGAGAGTGTTGCCCTCCCTCTTTTGGAACTGCTGTGTGTTCCCCTTGTATCCTCTTCTCGGTTGGCCAAGGAACTACGTACTCTGCAGCCAGCGATGTCAGCTGGAAATTTTTGGAGCAATTTTTTCACAAGGAGCTCCTGGTATTGCACCATTTTGCTCATCCTCTCAACCACAGGAATGAGAGATGAGAAGTTCTCTTTGTAGTGGGGGTCGAGAAGGGTGAACAACCAGTAATCCATGTTGGCCAAAATGAGTTCAACGCGAGGGTCACGGGAAAGGCAGCCTAACATAAAGTCAGCCATATGTGCCAGAGTCCCAACAGACAAGACTTTGCTGTCCTCATCAGGAGGATTATTCTCAATCTCCTCATCCTCTTCCTCCTCTTCTACCCATCCACACTGAACAGATGGAATAAAACCTCCATGGGTACTACCCTCTGTAGCGGAGGCAACCGTCTCCTGCTCCACCCCTTCCTCATCATCATCCAATTTGCGCGGAGAAGACGAACTGAGGGTGGTCTGGCTTTCATCCTATGTAATGTCTTCCACCATTTTCACCTCTTCCACATGCAAAGGGTCCGCCTTAGGCCTCTTGCACACAAACGTTTTTTTTTTCGTTTACGTTCCATTTTTTGCGTTCCGTATACGGACCATATATGGAACCATACATTTCATTGGATCCACAAAATAAATGGAAGGTACTCCGTATGCCATCCGTTTCCGTATTTCCGTTTTTCCGTTCCGTTCAAAGATAGAACATTTTCTATTATTGTCCGCATAACGGACAAGGATAGTAATGTTCTATCAGGGGCCAGCTGTTCCGTTTCACAAAAAAACGGAATGCACATGAACGTCATCCATATTTTTTGCGGATCCGTTTTTTGATACTGAAAAAGCCATACTATCGTGTGCAAGAGGCCTTAATTGTGAGCAGCGAGCATTTGAGTAGACACAGAAGTGGGATCGTTACGCTGCTAATAGCGTTATCGCCGCTCACCATCTGTGTTGATTCCTCAAAGTTGCGTAAAACCTCACAGAGGTCAGACATCAATGCCCACTCGTCGCTTGTGAATAGCGGAAGCTGATTGGAAAGGCGACGACCTTGTTGCAGCTGGTATTCCACTACTGCCCTCTGCTGCTCACAAAGCCTGGCCAACATGTGGAACGTCAAGTTCCAGAGCATGCTCACGGCGCACAACAGTCGATGAGTTGGCAATTGCAAGCGCTGCTGCAGCATTGCTAGACTGGCGGAAGCTGTTGATGACTTGCGGAAATGGTCACACACGCGGCGCACGTTCACCAGTAGCTCAGGCAAATTGGGGTAGGTATTGAGAAACTACTGAACCACTAGGTTCAACACATGGGCTAGGCATGGTATGTGTGTGAGCTTGCCGAGCTCCAAAGCCGCCAGCCATTATCAGACACAACCATGCCAGGTTGTAGGTTGAGTGGCGAGAGCCACAGCTCAGTCTGGTCCCTTGCCCCCTGCCACAGCTCTGCGGCGGTGTGCTGTTTTTCACCTAAGCAGATCAGTTTAAGCGCGGCCTGTTGCCGCTTCCACACTGCAGTGCTACACTGCTTCCAGCTACTGACTGATGTCTGACTGTTGCTGCAAGATGAGAATTCAGAGGTGGAAGTAGAGGAGGAGGCGGAGGAGCAGAAGGGGGGGTTGAAGCCACTAACGTAGGTGGTGGCGAAAACCATGATGGAAGTAGGGCCCGCAATCCTTGGCGTCGGTAGCACCTGTGCTATCCAATGGTACGACTTGCTCCCGGCCTCCACAACGTTCACCCAGTGTGCCGTCAGGGGAATGTAGCATCCCTGGCCAAAAGCACTTGTCTATCTGTCAGTCGTTAAGTGGACCTTCTCAATAACTGCATTGCGCAGGGCATGTTACGGGACACATGCTGGTGTAAGGCTGAGACTACACACCGTGAAAAATATTGGCGGCTGGGGACTGCATAATGCGGGACAGCAGGCTAGGAAAGCCTCAGTGTCCACAAGCCTAAATGGCAACATTTCCAGGGCCAGCAATTTGGAAAGGTGCACATTTAGTGCTATGGCCTGTGGGTGGGTGGCTGGGTATTTCTGCTTTCATTCAAAGACCTGGGGTATAAACATCTGTACGCTGCACTGGGACACAGAAATGGATGTGCTAGCTGATGGTGCTTGCGAAGGTCCAAGTCCATAGCGGTAGGCATCTGGGCCTGCGTCTTGGACAGGGGATTGGCCAGCACATAACACAGGGGAAGAGGAGGTTAGTAGTGTGACGCGCAGACACTGATTGCGGACCCAGGCGTTCGGCCCACCTATTAGGGTGCTTTGATGCCAGGTGGCGGATTATGCTGGTGGTGGTGAGGTTGCTAGTGCTCACGCCCCTGCTCATTTTGGTACGGGACAGGTTGCAAATGTCAATTATTTTATCGTTCGCACTTTCCTCAAAAAAGCGCCGGAACCCCTACCCCTTGGCAAGGGAGATTGCCACAATGTGGTGCTCCAGGGAACAGTTGGTGTGGCCCGCCTTCTCCCTTTTGCCACCCCACTGCCTCTTCCAGCCTGTTGCGGTGCTGCTTGCCACCTTCCCAGGTTGGGTCAGTGACTTCACCTCCTCACTCTGGTTATCCTCCTGACTTGTTGACCTAACAACAACCTTGGTTATTGACAACTGTGTCTCATCATCATTAAACTCTTGAGACACTAATTGCGGTTGACTTATTGGCAACTGTGTCTCATCATCATCATCCACCTCATGAAACACTAATTGCCGTTCCCAGCCGTCATCTTCTTGTGACTGTGGATGCTCAAGAGTTTGGGAATCAGGGCACAATATCTCCTCATGTCCCTCTTCAAGCGGGCTTGTCGAGAGACCCAAATCAAGGAATGGCGATGAAAAGAGCTCCTCGGAATATCCGAGTGTGTGATCACTTGTTTGCCAAGACTCTCCATGGTGGGAGGAAGTAGTATCAGGGCGAGGATTCTGTTGACCAGACTCTTGGCTACTGAGACTGGAGTTTGTGGAAGACAGTGTGGTGCTTAACTGACTGGAAGCATTATCTGCTGAAAACCAACCGACCACCTGGTCGCACTGGTCTGACTTTGAGAGTGGTGTCCTGCGGCGCCCTACAAACTGGGACATGAAGCTAGGTATCGTGGATGAGTGTGTTTCTTGTGCTCTGGCAGCAGGCACAGTTTCACCGCGCACAGGGCCACGGCCTCTGCGTGCACCATCAGCAGCACGGACACTTCCCCGCCCCTTACTGCTCTCCTTGCGCATATTAAAGGTTGTATATCCTTGCAGGTATGTCACACGTACAGTAGCGCAGGTTTTGTAAGTGTATGCGCAAATAAAGTACACAGAATGTAATAGATACCTTTGGATGCGCACACGTTAAACAGGAGATGTAGCACAGATAATGTCGCTGTCGGCAACGTCTATGAAAAAAGTACACTTAATGTCACAGATAATTTTAGGATGCGCAAACGTTATACAGGAGATGTAGCGCTGGTAATGTCGCTGTCACCAGCGGCCAAACAATTGCGCTGAATGTCACAGATATTTAGGCTGTGCAAATGTCAAATAGAAGATGTAGCAGAGGTTATGTCACATCAGAAGCGGCACTAACAATTCCACGCAATTTAGCGCAGGTTGTGCTAATAATTATATTGCTGCCACCTACAACAATAGTCCTTAAAAGTACTTTTGGGTCTCTCTAACAATTCCATGCAATTTAGTGCAGGTTGCGCTAATAATTATATTGCTGCCAGATACAACAATAGTCCTTAAAAGGACTTTTGGGTCTCTAACAAGTTTTTTCACTACCAAGCTGGCATGTACCAGGCTCACCTGGCTTTCTGCATCCAACAATGCTCGGACAGGACTGCCATTTATCACAAGGTCACATATTTTTTTAGCACACTTCAGTCCCGGTGTCTTAACACCTTCCGACTCGGCATATAACAACTTCCGCCGGCTCACACCCCAGTTCGCGGTCTCTGAGGTACCAGGGCAGCGGTCAGCAACATGCCCAACCTCCAGATCCGTGCTCACTGTCACTTCTACACCAGCAATTACAGGAATGATCTTACCCATTGTCGTCTCGGGTTCATCCCTTCCAAGTGCGATACGTCCATCTCCACAGTGGTTATCTGTGGCCCAGCACACACTCCACTCTAACGATCTCACACTTGAAAACCTCCCCGCCCAGAGAGCCATAGACCATTGCAAAGGTCAGAGTCATAGTGGAATCTGTCTCTGACTCCCCCTTTATGAATTCCAGGACCTCTGGCATGACCCGTGACATTTGTGGAATCTAAAGTGACCCATAGCGGGATTCCCCCAATCACCAACTCGCAGGATCTTTCATATATTTTGTCAATTCTCCTGGTCAACCAATCATCCATTGCCCCAGGTGGATTCCCCTTCACTTGCTGGGGTTCAGCCACAGCAGACTCTTTTTTTTGTGCTTTGGCCTGCATAAGCTGCTCGGCGAGATCCTCAAACAACCCCATAGAAAAGGCAGTCTGGTAGCAACACAGTTCACTTTTAATCAGAGACCACACCCGGAAAAAAAAAAAAAACTCTCCACAGGTCAGTCTGTTTTCTGGGCTTCGGGCCCTTTAAATTACTACAGAGATTTTCCCTGCACCTGCAGAAATAGTCCATAACAGCATGTGCAGCACCTGCTCCACCGAACAAACAGGCTTCCGGCCCTTTAAGGCCTCTTTCACACAAGTGAGTTCAATGCATTGCACCCGCTCTGAATCCTGACCCATTCATTTTTTTTCACGCATCAGTTCTGCGTTGAATGAAAAACGCAGCATGTTCTATATTCTGCGTTTTACACGCAGCCCTGGCCCTATAGAAGTGAATGGGGCTTCAGTGAAAAACGCATTGCATCCGGAAGCAAGTGCAGGTGCGATGCGTTTTTCACTGATGATTGCTAGGAGATGTTTGTAGTAAACCTTCCGTTTTTTATCATGCGCGTGAAAAACGCATCAAAACGCATAGCACTCGCGCGGAATCAACTGAACGCAATCGCAGACAAAACTGACTGAACTTGCTTGCAAAATGGTGAGATTTTCACTGAACGCATCCGGACCTAATCCGTTATGCTGATGTGAGAGAGGCCTAACTCCACCACAGTAGGATTCAGCAGTACCTGCTCTTTCTCGTCGTTGCCCCTAGCAACCGGCTGTTGTTGCCCTTTTCTCATGGACAACTTGCCCGCATCCTTCACCAAATGTAAGGGGTAGCTCTCTTTCACTGGAGTCACAACCACACACTTCTTCACGGACACCAGGATTTAGGGGCCAAACTGTGCTTTATTGGGGCACACAGCATAACGAAAAAACATACAAAGCCAAAATAAAACTCCTTGCCCGTCTGGGCTCTACTAAACACATAGGTTTCCCTGACTCACCTCTAAGTAGCACTTAGGGTCAGGGTCTCAGGCTCCAAGCCTTAGCAGGTTCCGCTCATCAAGCGTAAATCCACACAGGGGAGAGATTAGGCTTCGTATAGCCTTGTGGCCCCTCAGTCCTCCTGACTGAGACCACACACAGAGCCTCTGCTCCAGGATCACACACACAGACTGACATACAGGGAGGCGCTTTATGCCAGCTTGATTACAGCAGGCCTCACCTGCGATCACCTCAGGTAGAAGGGAATACCAATGCCGGAAGGGTGTGGCTTGACAGATCTCACTGCCAAACCTACCCGCTAATCCAATAAAAATCCAGCCCAGAATTAATAAACAAAACTGTCTCAGCAAACTATGCTTTGCTGAGACCACTGCCACTCTCTGGATTTTAGTTGTCTCACCCATCTGAGGTACCTGAATGAGACATGCCTTCCAGCACTGTTCACATTCCCTCAATAGGTTTATTCTATATGGATCTGAAAAATAAAGTTCTAAGGAAAGCAAATACATTTTAAAGTATATCTTAACTGTGTTTTTTTTTATTATTTTGTATTGACCTTGAACACATTTGATAAACTAGGCTAAAGTCATGTTTTTCTGTTTGGTACTCTAAAGCAGTAGAAAATATTATATTCAGGGCTGAAGTTGCTCAGTCAAGGCACATTGTCCCCAAGGCAGCTATTTCTTCTGTTAGCGCCTCTACGGCCCTGGATTCAAAGTATGTATGTGCTGAATAAAAAATTTGTAAAACGTCTTGTTTTCTAACACAAAAGCTCATTTCACTCACAGCAGGGCTGTTATTTTACCCTTTTCTCCCTACAGATTTGAGGAAAAATTTCGAACAAGACCCTCAAGGAAAAGAAGTCCCCATTGAAGGGATGATTGTTCTCCACTGTCGACCACCAGAGGGGGTGCCCACAGCCGAGGTCTGTAAATGACTAGAATAGTGCATGTCCTATCCTGTAATGATTTATGCAAATATCCTATAATACAGAATGCAGGAACATCTTCCTGAGAAATTACTATTTTCGAATGCAGGAATTACTTTAACTGGGTAGGAAAATATCAGATAGACAGTACCTATGATAATATGATTCAAGGCTGAGTCATGAATACTATAGCAATAACATAGTTGTATATGCAGTGTGTAATCTCATGTGACATATTTTGTCTTATTATTCGAACGTTACTATTGTAAAAAACAACGGGAAAAAAAAGTGCCCATTCACACCACTGTTTTGCTCTGTGTTCTGAGGTAATTGTGTCCATAGCTTTCCATTGCCTGATGAGGCCAACAGACTGTCCTCTTGGCCTCTATCTGGCCGTTATTTGTTAGTCAGGTGCAAAAAATTGTCATGTAAGATTAACCTATTCCATTCAATGGAAACATTTAAAAACATATATGGTAATTTAATTCATTTCTTAAAGGGGTTATCCCATGATTAATGTAAAAAATGATCAGACATCATATAGTACATTGCAATTTGTTTCTAACAAATAAAAAACCAGCCCAGTACCTCTTATGGACCCAGAGATCTTCCCAGTCATTGCTTCAAATGCTTTGCTAGATTCCCTGGCAGCTCCAGGGTAATGTTATTTCTACAGCAACTCTCTCCCCATTGCAGATCAGGGGTGTGTCTTTTCTGCTGAAGCTCTCTCCCTGTCACAGCTGGAGGGTGTGTCTTTTCTGCTGAAGCTCTCTCCCTGTCACAGCTGGAGGGTGTGTCTTTTCTGCTGAAGCTCTCTCCCTGTCACGGCTGGAGGGTGTGTCTTTTCTGCTGCAGCTCTCTCCCTGTCACAGCTGGAGGGTGTGTCTTTTCTGCTGAAGCTCTCTCCCTGTCACGGCTGGAGGGTATGTCTTTTCTGCTGCAGCTCTCTCCCTGTCACAGCTGGAGGGTGTGTCTTTTCTGCTGCAGCTCTCTCCCTGTCACAGCTGGAGGGTATGTCTTTTCTGCTGCAGCTCTCTCCCTGTCACAGCTGGAGGGTGTGTCTTTTCTGCTGAAGCTCTCTCCCTGTCACAG